>NW_025230875.1:0-12715 GCF_018294505.1 Triticum aestivum
ATGAATTGTGGGCTTATGATCAAGTCTATCTATGAATAATATTAGAATCTTCTCTGAATTCTTTTATGTATGATTGGTTATCTTTGCAAGTCTCTTCAAATTATCAGTTTGGTTTGGCCTACTAAATTGGTTGTTCTTGCCATGGGAGAAGTGCTTAGCTTTGGGTTCAATCTTGCGGTGTCCTTTCCCAGTGACAAAAGGGGCAGCAAGGCACGTATTGTATTGTTGCCATCGAGGATAACAAGATGCGTTTTCTATCATATTGCATGAAATTATCCCTCTACATCATGTCATCTTGCTTAAGGCGTTACTCTGTTTTTAACTTAATACTCTATATACATGCTGGATAGCGGTCAATGAGTGGAGTAATAGTAGTATATGCAGAATCGTTTCGGTCTACTTGTCTCGGACGTGATGCCTATATACATGATCATACCTAGATATTCTCATAACTATGCTCAATTCTGTCAATTCCTCAACAGTAATTTGTGCACCCACCGTAGAATACTTATGCTCTTGAGAGAAGCCACTAGTGAAACCTATGGCCCCCGGGTCTCTTTCTCATCATATCAATCTCCATCACTTTATTATTGCTTTGCTTTTACTTTATTTACTTTGCATGTTTATACCAAAAATACCAAAAATATTATTTATCATCTCTATCAAATCTGACTTTCATAAGTGACCGTGAAGGGATTGACAACCCCTAAGCGCGTTGATTGCGTTGAGCTATTGTTTTTGTGTAGGTACGAGGGACTCGAGCGTAGCCTCCTACTAGATTGATACCTTGGTTCTCAAAAACTGAGGGAAATACTTATGCTACTTTGCTGCATCATCCCTTCCTCTTCGGGAAATCCAACGCAGTGGTCAGGAGGTAGCAAGAAGAATTTCTGGCGCCGTTGCCGGGGAGGTTCACGCAAGTCAAGATTTGACTCCCGACAACGAGCCATTTCTGGCGTCGTTGCCGGGGAGTCTGCGCAAAAGTCAACATACCAAGTACCCATCACAATCCCTATCTCCCGCATTACATTATTTGCCATTTGCCTCTCGTTTTCCTCTCCCCCCAATTCACCCTTGCTGTTTTATTCGCCCTCTCTCTCTCTCTATCATCCCTCTCTTTCTCCGTTTGCCTTTTTGCCCGTTTGCTTTTTGTTTGCTCATGTGTTAGTTTGCTTGTTTGTCGTGATGGCTCAAGATAATACTAAATTGTGTGACTTCACCAATACCAATAATAATGATTTCCTTAGCACTCCGATTGCTCCTCTTACCGATGCTGAATCTTGTGAAATTAATACTGCTTTGTTGAATCTTGTCATGAAAGATCCATTCTCCGGCCTTCCTAGTGAAGATGTCGCTACCCATCTTAATAGCTTCGTTGACTTGTGTGACATGCAAAAGAAGAAAGATGTCGATAATGATATTGTTAAATTGAATCTATTTCCTTTTTCGCTTAGAGATCGTGCTAAAGCTTGGTTTTCGTCTTTGCCAAAAAATAGTATTGATTCATGGAACAAGTGCAAAGATGGTTTTATCTCTAAATATTTTCCTCCTGATAATATCATCTCTCTTAGAAACGATATTATGAATTTTAAACAACTTGATCATGAACATGTTGCACAAGCTTGGGAGAGAATGAAATTAATGATACGAATTGCCCTACTCATGGTTTAAATTTGTGGATGATTGTTCAGAATTTTTAGGCCGGATTGAATTTTGCTTCTAGAAATCTTTTAGATTTGGCCGCGGGAGGCTATTTTATGGAAATCACTTTAGGAGAAGCTACTAAACTCCTAGATAATATTATGGTTAATTATTCTCAATGGCATACTGAAAGATCTACTAAAAAGGTGCATGCGATAGAAGAAATTAATGTTTTGAGTGGAAAGATGGATGAACTTATGAAATTATTTGCTAATAAGAGTGTTTCTTTTGATCCTAATTATGTGCCCTTGTCTACTTTGATTGAGAATAATAATGAATCTATGGATGTGAATTTTGTTGGTAGGAACAATTTTGGTAACAACGCGTATAGAGGAAATTTCAATCCTATGCCTTATCCTAGTAATCCCTCTAATAATTATGGTAATTCCTACAACAATTCTTATGGAAATTATAATAAGATGCCCTCTGATTTTGAATCTAATATTAAAGAATTTATTTCTTCACAAAAGAATTTTAATGCTATGATTGAAGAAAAATTGCTTAAGATTGATGATTTGGCTAGGAACGTTGATAGAATTGCTCTTGATGGTGATTCCTTGAAACTTAGATCTATTCCACCTAAGCATGATATCAATGAGTCTCTCAAAGCCATGAGAATTTCCATTGACGAGTGCAAAGAAAGAACCGCTAGGATGCGTGCTAAGAAAGATGCCTTTATAAAAGCGTGTTCTTCTAGTTCCTATGAAAATAATGATGAAGATCTAAAAGTTATTGATGTGTCCCCTATTAAATCTCTGTTTTGCAATATGAATCTTGATAATGATGGGACTGAATATGATCCACCTTTACCTAGAAGGCGTTCTAAGAATTCGGAATTTGTTGATCTTGATGCTAAATTTGATAAAAGTGGGATTGAAGAAATTAAAACCCTAGATGTTGCTAAACCCACTATTATGGATTTCAAGGAATTTAACTATGAAAATTGCTCTTTGATTGATTGTATTTCCTTGTTGCAATCCGTGCTAAAATATCCTCACGCTTATAGTCAAAATAAAGCGTTTACTAAACATATCGTTGATGTCTTGATGCAATCTTATGAAGAAAAACTTGAATTGGAAGTTTCTATCCCTAGAAAACTTTATGATGAGTGGGAACCAAATATTAAGATTAAAATTAAAAATTATGAGTTTTATGCTTTGTGTGATTTTGGTGCTAGTGTCTCTACTATTCCCAAAACTTTGTGTGATTTACTAGATTTCCGTGATTTTGATGATTGCTCTCTAAACTTGCATCTTGCGGATTCCACTATTAAGAAACCTATGGGAAGAATTAATGATGTTCTTATTGTTGCAAATAGGAATTATGTGCCCGTAGATTTTATCGTTCTTGATATAGATTGCAATCCTTCTTGCCCTATTATTCTTGGTAGACCTTTCCTTAGAACGGTTGGTGCAATTATTGATATGAAGGAAGGGAATATTAGATTTCAATTTCCATTAAAAAAGGTCATGGAACACTTTCCTAGAAAGAAAATAAAATTATCATATGAATCTATCATGAGAGCCACTTATGGATTGCCTACCAAAGATGGCAATACCTAGATCTCTTCTTGCTTGTTATGCCTAGCTAGGGGCTTTAAACGATAGCGCTTGTTGAGAGGCAACCCAATTTTATTTTTATTCCTTGCTTTTTTCTCCTGTTTAGTAATAAATAAATTATTTAGCCTCTGTTTTGGTTGTGTTTTTTGTGTTTAATTAGTGTTTGTGCCAAGTAGAACCGTTGGGAAGACTTGGGGAAAGTCTTGATTGAACTTGCTGTAAAAAACAGAAACTTTAGCGCTCACGATAACTGCTGTCATTATTATTTGGAAATTGATATTTAGTTAATTATTTTTGAAGATGATTAATAGATAAATTCCTCACGTCCAGAAATTTATTTTAGAATTTTTGGGGCTCCAGATATTGCACTAACTACAGATTACTACAGACTGTTCTGTTTTTGACAGATTCTGTTTTTCGTGTGTTGTTTGCTTATTTTGATGAATCTATGGCTAGTAAAATAGTTTATAATCCATAGAGAAGTTTGAATACAGTAGGTATAACACCAATATAAATAAAGAATGAGTTCATTACAGTACCTTGAAGTGGTCTTTTGTTTTCTTTCGCTAACGGAGCTCACGAGATTTTCTACTTTAAGTTTTGTGTTGTGAAGTTTTCATGTTTTGGGTAAAGATTTGATGGATTATGGAACAAGAAGTGGCAAGAACCTAAGCTTGGGGATGCCCATGGCACCCCCAAGATAATCTAAAGACACCTAAAAGCCAAAGCTCGGGGATGCCCCGGAAGGCATCCCCTCTTTCGTCTACTTCTATCGGTAACTTTACTTGGAGCTATATTTTTATTCACCACATGATATGTGTTTTGCTTGGAGCATCTTTTATGATTTGAGTCTTTTCTTGTTAGTCTACCACAATCATCCTTTCTGTACACACCTTTTGAGAGAGCCATACATGATTTGGAATTTGATAGAATACTCTATGTGCTTCACTTATATCTTTTGAGCTTTATAGTTTTGCTCTAGTGCTTCACTTATATCTTTTAGAGCACGGTGGTGGATTTGTTTTATAGAAACTATTGATCTCTCATGCTTCACTTATATTATTTTGAGAGTCTTAATAGCATGGTAATTTGCTTAAAATCCTACTATGCTTGGTATGCAATATTAATAATAAAACTTTCTTATGAGTGTGTTGAATACTAAGAAAAGTTTGATGCATGATGATTGTTTTGAGATATGGAGGTAATAATATCAAATTCATGCTAGTTGAGTAGTTGTGAAATTGAGAAATACTTGTGTTGAGGTTTGCAAGTCCCGTAGCATGCATGTATGGTAAACGTTATGCAACAAATTTGAAACATGATGTGTTATTTGATTGTCTTCCTTATGAGTGGCGGTCGGGGACGAGCGATGGTCTTTTCCTACCAATTTATCTCCCTAGGAGCATGCGCGTAGTGCCGAGGTTTTTGATGACTTGTATATTTTTGCAATAAGTATGACAGTTCTTTATGACTAATGTTGAGTCCATGGATTATACGCACTCTCAACCTTCCATCCTTGCTAGCCTCTTCGGTACCGTGCATTGCCCTTTCTCACATTGAGAGTTGGCGCAAACTTCGTCGGTGCATCCAAACCCCGTGATATGATACGCTCTTTCACACATAAACCTCCTTATATCTTCCTCAAAATAGACATTGTACCTACCTATTATGGCATTTCCATAGCCATTCCGAGATATATTGCCATGCAACTTTCCATCATTCCGTTCATCATGACACATTCATCATTGTCATATTGCTTAGCATGATCATGTAGTTGACATAGTATTTGTGGCAAAGCCACCGTTCATAATTCTTTCATACATGTCACTCTTGGTTCATTGCATATCCCGGTACACCGCCGGAGGCATTCACATAGAGTCATCTTTGTTCTAGTATCGAGTTGTAATCATTGAGTTGTAAATAAATAGAAGTGTGATGATCATCATTATTAGAGCATTGTCCCAAGTGAGGAATAAATAAAAAAGTCCATAAAAAGGAGAAGGCCCAAAAATGAGAAAGGCCATAAAAAAGAGAAGGCCCAAAAAATGAGAGAAAAAGAGAGAAGGGACAATGTTACTATCCTTTTACCACACTTGTGCTTCAAAGTAGCACCATGATCTTCATAGAAGAGAGTCTCTCATGTTATCTCTTTCATATACTAGTGGGAATTTTTCATTATAGAACTTGGCTTGTATATTCCAACAATGGGCCTCCTCAAGTGCCCTAGGTCTTCGTGGGCAAGCAAGTTGGATGCACACCCACTAGTTTTTCTGTTGAGCTTTCATACATTTATAGCTCTAGTGCATCCGTTGCATGGCAATCCCTACTCCTTGCATTAACATCAATCGGTGGGCATCTCCATATCCCATTGATTAGCTTCGTTGATGTGAGACTTTCTCCTTTTTGTCTTCTCCACATAACCCCCTCATTATATTCTATTCCACCCATAGTGCTATGTCCATGGCTCACACTCGTATATTGCGTAAAAGTTTATAGGTTTGAGATTACTAAAGTATGAAACAATTGCTTGGGTTGTCATCGGGGTTGTGCATGATGATAGCATTCTTGTGTGACGAAAATGAAACATGACTAAACTATATGATTTTGTAGGGATGAACTTTCTTTGGCCATGTTATTTTGAGAAGACATAATTGCTTACTTAGTATGCTTGAAGTATTATCATTTTCATGTCAATATGAAATTTTGTCTTGAATCTTTCGGATCTGAATATTCATACCACAATTAAGAAGAATTACATTAAAATTATGCCAAGTAGCACTCCGCATCAAAAATTCTATTTTTATCATTTACCTACTCGAGGACGAGCAGGAATTAAGCTTGGGGATGCTTGATACGTCTCCAACGTATCTATAAGTTTTGATTGCTCCATGCTATATTATCTACTGTTTTAGACATTATTGGGCTTTATTTTCCACTTTTATATTATTTTTGGGACTAACCTATTAACCGGAGGCCCATCCCAGAATTGCTGTTTTTTGCCTGTTTTAGGGTTTCGAAAAAAAGGAATATCAAACGGAGTCCAAACGGAATGAAACCTTCGGGAACATGATTTTCTCATCAGATAAGATCCAGGAGACTTGGACCCTCCGTCAAGAAAGCCACGAGGTGTTCACGAAGGTGGGGCCCCCCCTAGGGCGCCCCCCCTGCCTCATGGGCCCCTCGAAGCTCCACTGACATACTTCTTCCTCCTATATATATCCACGTACCCCAAACGATCAGGGACGGAGCCAAAAACCTAATTCAATCGCCGTAACTTTCTGTATCCACGAGATCCCATCTTGGGGCCTATTCCAGAGCTCCGACGCAGGGGGCATCGATCACGGAGGGCTTCTACATCATCATCCAAGCCCCTCTGATGAAGTGTGAGTAGTTTACTTCAGACCTACGGGTCCATAGCTAGTAGCTAGATGGCTTCTTCTCTCTTTTTGGATCTCAATACAATGTTCTCCCCCTCTCTTGTGGAGATCTATTCGATGTAATCTTCTTTTTGCGGTGTGTTTGTTGAGACCGATGAATTGTGGGTTTATGATCAAGTCTATCTATGAATAATATTTAAATCTTCTCTGAATTCTTTTATGTATGATTGGTTATCTTTGCAAGTCTCTTTGAATTATCAGTTTGGTTTGGCCTACTAGATTGGCTGTTCTTGCCATGGGAGAAGTGCTTAGCTTTGGGTTCAATCTTGTGGTGTCCTTTCCCAGTGACAGAAGGGGCAGCAAGGCACGTATTGTATTGTTGCCATCGAGGATAACAAGATGGGGTTTTTATCATATTGCATGAAATTATCCCTCTACATCATGTCATCTTGCTTAAGGCGTTACTCTGTTTTTAACTTAATACTCTAGATGCATGCTGGATAGCGGTCGATGAGTGGAGTAATAGTAGTAGATGCAGAATCGTTTCGGTCTACTTGTCTCGGACGTGATGCCTATATACATGATCATACCTAGATATTCTCATAACTATGCTCAATTCTGTCAATTGCTCAACAATAATTTGTTCACCCACTGTAGAATACTTATGCTCTTGAGAGAAGCCACTAGTGAAACCTATGGCCCCCGGGTCTCTTTCTCATCATATCAATCTCCATCACTTTATTATTGCTTTGCTTTTACTTTATTTACTTTGCATCTTTATACCAAAAATATTATTTATCATCTCTATCAGATCTCACTTTCGTAAGTGACCGTGAAGGGATTGACAACCCCTAAGCGCGTTGGTTGTGTTGAGCTATTGTTTTTGTGTAGGTACGAGGGACTCGAGCGTAGCCTCCTACTGGATTGATACCTTGGTTCTCAAAAACTGAGGGAAATACTTACACTACTTTGCTGCATCATCCCTTCCTCTTTGGGGAAATCCAACGCAGTGCTCAAGAGGTAGCAACCACCACCACCTGTTGATCACTTAACCCGTTTCCTTAGACTGAATCCGCCGGTGTTTTCTAGTAGCACCGAGCCTATAGTAGCAGATGATTGGCTCCGCAAGATTGGAAGGGAGTTAACCACTACAGGATGTACTGATGCTGAGAAGGTGCGTTTTGCCACACATCAGTTGGATGGACCAGCAGCATCATGGTGGGAGAATTACAATGTCACCTACCCTATAGCCACGGTGACATGGGACCAATTTCAGCAGGCTTTTCATACTGCCCATGTTTCAGTAGGAGCTATGGCCATGAAGAAGCGTGAGTTTCGCAACTTGCGCCAAGGAGGACGGACGGTTGGCCAATATGTGGATGACTTTAGTAAGTTAGCACGTTATGCCCCGGATGACGTTGCTACGGATGCAGCTAAGCAGGAGAAGTTTCTGGAAGGACTGAATGATGAGTTGAGTATGCAGTTGATCGTAGCAACTTTTAACAACTACCAGGAGTTGGTAGATCGTGCTCTTATGATAGAAGGGAAGAAGCAGCAGATTGAGAACCGCAAGAGGAAGTATGGACAAGGGAAATACAATTCAGGAGCTCAGCAGAAGCCAAGTTTTACCCCGAAATCGGGAGGACATTTTCAGCATACCCATGGATGGGGGAGTTCGCATAATCATAATGGCCCCAAGAATGGTAATGGGAATGGGGGAAGCAACGGTCAGAACCGTACCAACCCATCAACCCCAGCCAAGAGATACCTGAGCCAAGTCACTTGTTATAAGTGTCAGAAGACCGGACACTATGCTAATGAATGTCCTGAAGCCCAGAATGGAAATGGCAATGGAAGCTCTGGGAAGAAGCCGAACCCTTTCAACATGGGACAGGTGAACCACGTTAACGTGGAGGAGGTTGAAGCCCAGCTAGATGCAGTAATAGGTTAGTTTTTGGTTAAGTCATTTACTGCAATTGTTCTTTTTGATACTGGTGCATCGCATTCATACATATCAAGGGGATTCGTGGATAAGTATAAACTGCCCACCAAGGTTCTTAGGACACCTATGTTAGTAAGGTCGTATATGGCCAGAAATGGATGTTTTAAAGTGCCATTGAGTATAGGTAAGCATGTGTTTCCCTCGGATTTGATCATTTTGGAATCCCATGGTTTGGATGTAATTCTGGGTATGGATTGGCTATCGATGTATGGAGGAAACATCGATTGCGCCAGTAAGTCGATTTTGCTTACCACCCCAGAGGGAAGAAGGATCAAGTATGTATCACGGCATGTGCCGAATAGGACTCAAGTAAATTCCTTAGCAAGAGTTGTACAGGAGGAGATACCGGTGGTAAAGGATTTTCCGGATGTATTTCCAGAAGAGTTGCCAGGCATGCCACCGGATATAGACATTGAGTTTTTAATGAGCTTTTGCCAAGCACATGACCAATATCTAAGAGACCGTATAGAATGCCTGCAAAGGATTTGGAGGAGATTAAGAAGCAGATTAAGGAGTTACTGGATAAGGGATATATTCGCCCAAGTTCGTCACCTTGGGGATCACCAGTACTTCTAGTAGAAAAGAAGGATGGATCGTTAAGGATGCGTGTTGATTATCGAGGATTGAATGAAGTGACGATCAAGAATAAGTACCCACTGCCGATGATCAATGATTTGTTTGACTAATTGCAAGGAGATAAGGTATTTTCCAAGATCGATTTGCGATCAGGATACCACCAGTTGAAGATTCGAGAGCAGGACATACCTAAGACAACTTTTACCACCAGGTATGGGCTGTATGAGTATACAGTTATGTCATTTGGTCTGACTAGCGCACCTGCCTATTTTATGAACATGATGAACAAAGTGTTTATGGAGTTTTTGGATAAGTTCATCGTAGTGTTCATTGATGATATTCTGGTTTACTCGAAGAATGAAGAAGAACATAAAGAACATTTACGTTTGGTACTTGGTAAGCTCAGAAAACATCAGTTATGCGCCAAGTTCAGCAAATGTGAGTTTTGGTTGAAGGAAGTTGGATTCCTCGGACATGTTATATCTGGAGAAGGAATAGCTGTAGATCCCGCCAAAGTTGTCACTGTGACAAATTGGGAAGCCCCAACAACAGTTGGAGAGATCCGGAGTTTTCTTGGACTCGCAGGATACTATCGGAGATTTATTGAAAATTTCTCAAAGATTGCAAAACCTATGGCGGAGTTGTTAAAGAAGGATACCAAGTTCAAATGGACCGAGGAATGTGAGGCCAGTTTCCAGGAGTTGAAGAAACGTTTGGTTACCTCGCCAGTGTTGATTCTGCCAGATCAGCGCAAGGATTATGAGGTATATTGTGACGCTTCACGTCGAGGACTTGGAGCAGTGCTTATGCAGGAGGGAAGAGTTGTTGCATATGCCTCACGACAGCTTAAGCCCCATGAGTTGAATTATGCTACACACGACTTGGAGTTAGCGGCCGTAGTGCACGCTTTGAAGACGTGGAGACATTTCTCATCGGAAACCATTGTCAGGTGTACACGGATCACAAGAGTTTGAAGTACATCTTCACGTAGAAGGAGTTGAATCTCAGTCAAAGGAGATGGTTGGAGCTCATCAAGGATTATGATATGAGATTGCATTATCATCCCGGAAAGGATAACGTAGTAGCTGACGCATTGAGCCGCAAGAGCCATGTCAACACACTAATGACCGGAGAGTTACCAAAGGAGTTAGCCGAGGATCTTCGTGAGCTATGTTTGGAGATAGTTCCGAGAGGCTATGTAGTAGCATTGGAGATTCAGTATACTCTGATGGATAAGATCAGAGAAGCTCAGAAGACCGACAAGGAGATTGCCACCATAAAGGAGAAGGTGAGCAAGGTAAAAGTTAAAGGATTTCGTGAGGATGAACACGATACCTTATGGTTTGAGGACCGCGTTTATGTGCCTAATGACCCAGAGATCAGGAAGCTAATTTTGCAAGAGGCCCATGATTCCCTGTACTCGATTCACCCAGGAAACACCAAGATGTATTTGGATTTGAAAGACACTTTCTGGTGGACCGGAATGAAGAAGGATATTGTGGAATATGTAGCAGTTTGTGATGTATGTCAGAGAGTGAAGGCAGGGCATCAGAAGCCAGCAGGATTGCTACAGCCATTGTCGATACCCGAATGGAAGTGGGATAAGCTACGCATGGATTTTATCACGGGATTACCCAGGACCCGTGCAGGCTATGACTCGATATGGGTTGTAGTCGATCGCTTAACGAAGGTAGCTCATTTCATCCCAGTGAAGACCACTTACACCACTGCTAAGTTGGCAAAGATATACATGACCAGGATTGTATGTCTGCATGGAGTCCCGAGGAGCATTGTATTAGATAGAGGAACCCAATTTACCTCAAAGTTCTGGAATCAGTTACACGAAACTTTGGGTACTAGACAAGAGTTCAGTACAGCTTTTCATCCATAGACCGATGGACAGACCGAGAGAGTCAATCAGATTTTGGAGGATATGCTGAGAGCTTGTGCACTAGATTATGGATCTAGTTGGGATGACAACTTGACATATGCGGAGTTCTCTTACAACAATAGTTATCAATCCAGTTTGAAGATGGCCCCTTTTGAAGCCTTGTACGGAAGAAGGTGCAGAACACCATTGTCGTGGGACGAAGTTGGAGACCGCCAGTTGTTTGGACCAGATTTGATTAAGGAGTCTGAACAGAAGGTGAAGTTGATTTGCGATAGGCTCAAGGTAGCCCAGTCCAGGCAGAAGAGCTATGCAGATTCTAAACGCAAGGAGACAGTTTACGAAGCCGGAGATAGAGTTTATATTCGTGTATCCCCACTTCGAGGAGTTAAGCGATTTGGAGTTAAGGGAAAGTTAGCGCCTCGTTTTGTGGGACCATACAAAGTTTTGGAATGCATGGGAGAAGTTTCTTATAAGTTGGAATTGCCTGAGGGATTGTCGGGAGTTCACGATGTGTTCCATGTTTCTGAGTTGAAGAAGTGCCACGTAGAGATGGCGGATATACCGCTGAGAGATACAGTGCCGCTGGAAGCGATTCAGTTGGATAGTGACTTGACCTATGAGGAGAAACCAGTCAAGATTCTTGAGTATGCCAACCGAGTCACCCGCAGCAAGGTTATCAAGTTTTGCAAAGTTCAGTGGAGCCACCACACCGAGGATGAAGCCACCTGTGACCGAGAGGAAGATCTGCTGAAGGACCACCCTCACCTATTTTCTAGCCAACCCGAATCTCGAGGGCGAGATTCATCTTAAGGGGGGTAGGTTTGTAACATCCCAAATTTTCAATTTGGAATGTTATACATTAGATCATCACTGCATATCATATTTTATTTGCTTTTGGCCTGATCCAAAAATTCTACGCAACTCAAGGACCCACGGAGAGAGTTGGGGATTTCGTTATTTTCATATTTGAGTTTTCTCAAATTTTGAAAATAGGATCATTTGATTTTATTTATTTTATCTTCAATTATTTCTATTATAAAAATATTAGAGAGGGAATAAAATGACTTTCCCAAAATAAAGAAATATTGAGGATTTGATAGAAAATCAAATAAGATTTTTATTTCGGAGTTTTTGGCTAGTTTATTTGAATTTAGGAAAAAATGCACGTTTTTCAAAACTGTATTTTAGGGCCAAGAAAATGTTCATCTCGTTCTAAATATTTTATTTAGGCGGTGAAAATTTATTTTGGCATTTTTAGAATTTTATTTTATTTTCTAGAATTTTTTTTAGTTTCGGCGGAATTGTTTTTTTTTAAGTACCGCGCGCCCGACTGGGCCGAAGGCCCAGCCGAGCCAGGCCAGGCCCAAGCCGCCGCCACCTTCCCCCGCGGGAGAACGACCCGCCGCCGCCACCGAGTCCGGCCGGGCACGCCTCCCGAGGCCGACCCCGACCCGGCGCCCCCTTCCCCAAGCCCCCCCTCTCATAAATACCCCGCCGCCACCTCACCCTGCCTCGACCCGCCCCGCCTCCCGCAGCCGCCGCTTGCCGCCACAGCCACCGCTCGCCGCTGCAGCCGCCGCCGCCGCTTGCCGTGCCGCCCGCCGCCGAC
>NW_025230876.1:0-2989 GCF_018294505.1 Triticum aestivum
AACTCGGTGACTCCGGATGGAAAGAATCGGTGGGGCCGAGTTTGACTTTTGGTTTACGTCATATGTGGATGTGAGAAAGTGGTTGAGGGCTTTTCTTATAGACTCAATGTGATCTTGAATCACTAAAATAGAAAATGTAGAGTCTTGAGCTTGGAGCTTGAGCCAATCCTTTGTCCTTAGCATTTTGAAGGGGTTCCACATCCTCTAGTCCATGCCACTTCATTGTTGAATTTATCTGAAACATACTAGGTAAAAGTGTTAGTCCAACAAGAGATATGTTGACATTAATTATCAAAACCATCTAGGGAGCACTTGTGCTTTCAGCTGCCCCCTCCACCTCATGGCCGCGCTCCCCTCTCCATCGCGCTCTCCGTCATGTGCCACCTCACTGGAATCCACATGCCACCGCGCAGCCCGCAAGGCGGCTCTTCCCCACGCGAAGAAGGCCCTACGGGGCGTGTCGAACTCGCCCGCCACCTTTGTCAGTCGGGTGCCGCCACCACCGGCAGCGGTGGCGGCGGCCAGGGGGCCACAGAGAGGGTGGTGCTGGGGGGCTAGGGTTTCGCTTTGGAGCCGCCCGCACGAGCTACTCGGGAGGGAGTGGCGCATGTGTGATTGGTGAAGATGAAAAGAGAAAAAAAAGAAAAAAGAAAAAAAAAGAAAACATGGTCTGGGGTGGGCCGCATCCTACCTGGGACTGACCGGCCGCGTTTGTGAGCCCTCGTATCCTCCCATATTTGGTACCGATATGAGGGTTTACGAACAACCTGAACGTATAGGGATCATATGAGGCGTCTGATTGGGTCATGTTTTTCCTTCTCTCTTCTGGCAAGTCACTGACCGGATGCGTCCGCGAAAATTTGAGGAAGTCAGCTATGGCTGCTCTAACCAAAATAGGGGTAACCGGTGCACAAAACAAACATGAAAAAGGTCATGACTTCAAACATATTTTCATTACAAGAAACACTTTAACAGGTTCTCCCTGGGAACCGCTACTCTTACTCCTTCTCTCTCAGTTTACAGGGTGTACGCGTACTTTTAGGTCGTCAATTTGACCAATCTAATACAAGTCATATATTATAAAAAATATACCAATAAAAACTCCAGATGTTTTATGTTCAAACGGTATAATTTTTATGTTATATAATTTATATTAGGGTGATAAAATTGACAACCTAGGTATACGCGCAGGATTTGTAAACTGAAACAGAGGAAGTAATAGTTAATACTACTCTCTCCATTTCAAAATATAGTGCGCCCGCGCTTTCCGAAGTCCAACTTTGACCATAAATTTAACTAACGAGACCAACTGCGGCAGAAGAAAAAATTATATAATTGAAAACTTCTTTCGAATACGAATTCACTGATATAATTTTTGCTCCCGCCGCAATCGGTCTTGGTAGTTAAATTTATAGTCAAAGTTGAAGCACGGGGATAGAGAAAGCACTACATTGTGCAATGGAGGGAGTAGTACATTTGCATTCTTGATCTACATGCATGAAACACTTTAACTGGTTCTCCATGGGAACCGCTACTCTTAACGGACGAGGCTCCTCTGACGTACTGCAGGGCGCAGTTGGGCCACTGACAGGTGGGCCCGAAAGCAAGTTGGCCCACCTGTCAGTGACCCAACTGCTCCCTGCAGTACGTCAGGGGAGCCGAGTCCACTCTTAACAGCCGCCGCTTCTGACCGAGATCCACAACCACCAAGACCCTGCGCCGCGACCTCCGGCTTCCAACTCGGTGCTCAAATGAGAAGGCAGTCACCTGACCCCTCAGCTACCAACAATGCTGCAGGAGGCCGATGTATACTGGCCTGGCAATTATATGAAGCTCCAGATCCCCACCCGAAATTAAAGCGCTGTCACTCTGTGCCATTGATTTGCTGGAAAGGACGAGAGCGAGTACTTAGGGACAGTTTGGTTTGTAACTAAATTTGTCAAAGGTTGTTATATCTAAGGTTATATATGTTCGACTAATTTAAATGAGTGTTTGGTTCAAACAATATTAGGGTCCCACATGACATGCACACAAAAGTATGACAAGAAATTCTTAGGCTTTTTCAACGTGTTGCTCTTATTTCGGTAAGCTAATCTTAGACAAGCTTGGAAAAAATATCTGGCAAAGTGTGAGACCTAGAGCCAAACAGCCTTTTTAATATTTGTCTTCTCATACTGTCGCACGATGAATAAACAGGGAAAGCAGAGTAGCACCTGCAACGACCACGAGGGCATTATTGCCACTAACCAAAAATCTAACCTAGCAAAGATCAAGACTTACTAACACATATTCTCATTACAAGAAAAACACTTACAGGCTCTCATGAGAATCTGCCACTCTTAGGTTGGTCGTAATGATAGTATTACAGCTAGTATCATACATACCAACTAGGCAATTTTGATGATATGTCACAGAATTAAATAAAGAAAGAGAGGATTGAATAAGTTGATTATCATATCATGATACCATATCATAATAAATGTTATACTAATATGTGCCATGCATGACAATAACATATGATACTATGAATTAGAGAGGTAGTATCAGACACTAATATCATATGCATGATACTAGTATATGATATTCCACGTTACAACCAGCCTTAGTTAGTACATTCGCATATTGAGTCACAATAGTCGTGGTCTATTCGGATTCAGGTCGCAAGCCGAGGATCTCCTTAGTTCTGTCCAGGTTCAGGCAAGAGACGAGGTGGTCACCGACACCTTCATACTAAACATAGCTTGTCTAACATAGTATTAAACATAGCCTACCTAACATATTTTACAAGTAAAACAGAAGCAGCAAGAATGGTCACATACATTTGCTCGAGAAGGTATAGCAGAGAAGCTCATTGTTATTGCCATCCATGGCCGTCTAGACATGATAGACGGAATAGTGATCGAGGAAGTAACTCTCGGCGGGAGGATCACATTGAGACGCTTGACAACATATTATCGCCCTATAATTAATAGTATGTAGAGAGAGAGAG
>NW_025230876.1:2999-6589 GCF_018294505.1 Triticum aestivum
TAAAAAAATTGTTGGAATTCTTTTGACATTTCAAAAATTATTTTTCGCACATAGGAGCACGTGCTCCCGGGAGCAAAATTGGATTTTTAATTTTCACCCTTATATGTCGGGTCACTTGAATGTGATTGGTGAAGATTTTCTTTTAAGAGTACGACCGGGCGTATCATATTTTTATAAAAGACAGAAAAGTTGTACAAGAAATTACAACTTGTTGCGAACAACAAGGATAGCAGGAACTCCACACCCCACTCCGACAATTACACACACAACACAAAATGCTTGTTCTAAAACAATCATCTAGCTGAGTCACAACAAACTCATGTCTCCTCGAAGTGCAACAACTCCAACCAAAATTTTCTTGCCAACGCACTACCCACCCTTGGATGCCTAATAGGAGAAGACGAGTGGATAGCGAGACTTGGTCGGTCCCGAGGAAGCCATCTTCTTGGATTCACCGCCGCTGCATACATATCGCCCACGAAGATCAACTCAAACAACAACAAGCACTGGAGAACCACAAATAGAACCCTAGCCAAGTCTCCACCTGTGATGCTCTCAACAAAGTTACAACGCCACACCGCCGCCATCACAGGTCCTGCAACGGACCAAGGCTTTCACCCGGAGACCACAACCCGGTCAAGAAGGGGAGATGCCGACACACCTCGGCGACGCCTCCAAGGATGAAAATGACACCCACGGGTGTCGTCGCCGCCAGCTCCGACCGAAGACAAGCAGGATTTTCATCCAAACCGTCACGCACCCCGACCTCTATGAACAGATTGGGCCTAACTATCTAGGTCACACCACCGCTGCCGCAACACCTTGCCATCGTGATCAAATCGCCGCGAAACACCGATCCCTTGCATGGCCGAGAGCACGCCGACCACCATGCAGCACCTGCACTATCGACAGAAGACCTGTCCAGCTCCAGTCCGTCCTCAAAGCATTAGCGCCACCAAGATTCACACACACCCATGGGCATGGGCTGGCCACACCACCACCTGGCCGCCTCCCTTGCCGCCGCTGCGGCCCAGGGTCCCTCGGGAGAGGAGCTGGTGCGCCGTGCCGCTCGCCGCGAATGCGTGAACCCACTCGAGCTCCCCTGCATGACACCCTGCTCCAAACTCCGGCTAGATCTTAACCATGCCGCCACCATATCCCCAAAAGGGGGTACCTTCCTTGAGCCACACCTGCCACAAACAAGAGGCTGACCGCTCATCCCGGCCACCGCAGATCCTAGTCGCCGCTTCTGTCTGAGATCCACAACCACCAAGACCCCGCGCCACGACTTCCGGCTTCCAACTCGGCGCCTAAAGAAGACAGCTGCTGAAAGGATCGAGAAGAGGTGTCTAGAGGGGGGGGGTGATTAGACACTAAGTGCTAAAAATTGCAGTTTTTAATTTCTTTAGGTTGAAGTGGAGTTTTGGCACAAGTTTAACAAACATAATACATATCAAGCAAGCATGCAAAGAGTATATGAGCAGCGGAAAGTAAAGCATGCAACTTGCAAGAATGTAAAAAGATGGGATTGGAGTGTGCAAATGCAATTTGGAGACACGGAGATTTTTGAGACGTGGTTCCGATAGGTGGTGCTATCGTACATCCACGTTGATGGAGACTTCAACCCACAAAGGGTAACGGCTGCGCGAGTCCACGGAGGGCTCCACCCACGAAGGGTACACGAAGAAGCAACCTTGTCTATCCCACCATGGTCGTCGCCCATGAAGGACTTGCCTCACTAGCGGTAGATCTTCACGAAGTAGGCGATCTCCTTGCCCTTACAAACTCCTTGGTTCAACTCCATAATCTTGTCGGAGGCTCCCAAGTGACACCTAGCCAATCTAGGAGACACCACTTTCCAAGAGGTAACAAATGGTGTGTTGATGATGAACTCCTTGCTCTTGTGCTTCAAATGATAGTCTCCCCAACACTCAACTCTCTCTCACAGGATATGGATTTGGTGGAAAGAAGATTTGAGTGGAAAGCAATTTGGGGAAGGCTAGAAATCAAGATTCATATGGTAGGAATGGAATATTTTGGCCTCAACACAAGTGTAGGTGGTTCTCTCTCAGAAAAAGTAGGTTGAAAGTGTAGGTTCGTTCTGATGGCTCTCTCCATGAATGAAGAGGTGGTGGAGGGTATATATAGCCTCCACACAAACAGAGAGTTGGCCAAGCAAACTCGGTGGGGCCGATTGCATATCTCGGTGCGACCGGAAATATTGCAATAGGTAACAGAGAGTTTGCAAGCCCATCTCGGTGAGACCGAGATCCCATCGGTGAGACCGAACTGATTAGGATTTCTGGCAGTGGCTATGTCAACTGAACTCGGTGACTCCGGATGGAAAGAATCGGTGGGGCCGAGTTTGACTTTTGGTTTACGTCATATGTGGATGTGAGAAAGTGGTTGAGGGCTTTTCTTATAGACTCAATGTGATCTTGAATCACTAAAATAGAAAATGTAGAGTCTTGAGCTTGGAGCTTGAGCCAATCCTTTGTCCTTAGCATTTTGAAGGGGTTCCACATCCTCTAGTCCATGCCACTTCATTGTTGAATTTATCTGAAACATACTAGGTAAAAGTGTTAGTCCAACAAGAGATATGTTGACATTAATTATCAAAACCATCTAGGGAGCACTTGTGCTTTCAGCTGCCCCCTCCACCTCATGGCCGCGCTCCCCTCTCCATCGCGCTCTCCGTCATGTGCCACCTCACTGGAATCCACATGCCACCGCGCAGCCCGCAAGGCGGCTCTTCCCCACGCGAAGAAGGCCCTACGGGGCGTGTCGAACTCGCCCGCCACCTTTGTCAGTCGGGTGCCGCCACCACCGGCAGCGGTGGCGGCGGCCAGGGGGCCACAGAGAGGGTGGTGCTGGGGGGCTAGGGTTTCGCTTTGGAGCCGCCCGCACGAGCTACTCGGGAGGGAGTGGCGCATGTGTGATTGGTGAAGATGAAAAGAGAAAAAAAAGAAAAAAGAAAAAAAAAGAAAACATGGTCTGGGGTGGGCCGCATCCTACCTGGGACTGACCGGCCGCGTTTGTGAGCCCTCGTATCCTCCCATATTTGGTACCGATATGAGGGTTTACGAACAACCTGAACGTATAGGGATCATATGAGGCGTCTGATTGGGTCATGTTTTTCCTTCTCTCTTCTGGCAAGTCACTGACCGGATGCGTCCGCGAAAATTTGAGGAAGTCAGCTATGGCTGCTCTAACCAAAATAGGGGTAACCGGTGCACAAAACAAACATGAAAAAGGTCATGACTTCAAACATATTTTCATTACAAGAAACACTTTAACAGGTTCTCCCTGGGAACCGCTACTCTTACTCCTTCTCTCTCAGTTTACAGGGTGTACGCGTACTTTTAGGTCGTCAATTTGACCAATCTAATACAAGTCATATATTATAAAAAATATACCAATAAAAACTCCAGATGTTTTATGTTCAAACGGTATAATTTTTATGTTATATAATTTATATTAGGGTGATAAAATTGACAACCTAGGTATACGCGCAGGATTTGTAAACTGAAACAGAGGAAGTAATAGTTAATACTACTCTCTCCATTTCAAAATATAGTGCGCCCGCGCTT
>NW_025230876.1:6599-7922 GCF_018294505.1 Triticum aestivum
ACTCTTAACAGCCGCCGCTTCTGACCGAGATCCACAACCACCAAGACCCTGCGCCGCGACCTCCGGCTTCCAACTCGGTGCTCAAATGAGAAGGCAGTCACCTGACCCCTCAGCTACCAACAATGCTGCAGGAGGCCGATGTATACTGGCCTGGCAATTATATGAAGCTCCAGATCCCCACCCGAAATTAAAGCGCTGTCACTCTGTGCCATTGATTTGCTGGAAAGGACGAGAGCGAGTACTTAGGGACAGTTTGGTTTGTAACTAAATTTGTCAAAGGTTGTTATATCTAAGGTTATATATGTTCGACTAATTTAAATGAGTGTTTGGTTCAAACAATATTAGGGTCCCACATGACATGCACACAAAAGTATGACAAGAAATTCTTAGGCTTTTTCAACGTGTTGCTCTTATTTCGGTAAGCTAATCTTAGACAAGCTTGGAAAAAATATCTGGCAAAGTGTGAGACCTAGAGCCAAACAGCCTTTTTAATATTTGTCTTCTCATACTGTCGCACGATGAATAAACAGGGAAAGCAGAGTAGCACCTGCAACGACCACGAGGGCATTATTGCCACTAACCAAAAATCTAACCTAGCAAAGATCAAGACTTACTAACACATATTCTCATTACAAGAAAAACACTTACAGGCTCTCATGAGAATCTGCCACTCTTAGGTTGGTCGTAATGATAGTATTACAGCTAGTATCATACATACCAACTAGGCAATTTTGATGATATGTCACAGAATTAAATAAAGAAAGAGAGGATTGAATAAGTTGATTATCATATCATGATACCATATCATAATAAATGTTATACTAATATGTGCCATGCATGACAATAACATATGATACTATGAATTAGAGAGGTAGTATCAGACACTAATATCATATGCATGATACTAGTATATGATATTCCACGTTACAACCAGCCTTAGTTAGTACATTCGCATATTGAGTCACAATAGTCGTGGTCTATTCGGATTCAGGTCGCAAGCCGAGGATCTCCTTAGTTCTGTCCAGGTTCAGGCAAGAGACGAGGTGGTCACCGACACCTTCATACTAAACATAGCTTGTCTAACATAGTATTAAACATAGCCTACCTAACATATTTTACAAGTAAAACAGAAGCAGCAAGAATGGTCACATACATTTGCTCGAGAAGGTATAGCAGAGAAGCTCATTGTTATTGCCATCCATGGCCGTCTAGACATGATAGACGGAATAGTGATCGAGGAAGTAACTCTCGGCGGGAGGATCACATTGAGACGCTTGACAACATATTATCGCCCTATAATTAATAGTATGTAGAGAGAGAGAG
>NW_025230876.1:7932-12709 GCF_018294505.1 Triticum aestivum
AGAGAGAGAGAGCACAAAACTCTGGTGTACTGCCTCAAGATTAACCGGTGATCAACCACTAATTAATATTCACTCCATCTGTTTTAAAATACTTGTCGTGATTTGAATTCAAACCACGACAAATATTTTCGAACAAAGGGAACACTAGAGAATACTTCACATGTATTAACGGTTTCATAGCATCTCCAGCCGCGCCACCAGAAAGGCCTTCCTAGACATTTTTTTCGCGCCGGCGCTGAAAAATCGGCCCAGTCGCGCCTCAGGAGCCCGATTTTCGCCGGCCTGGGCCGAATTTAGCGCCGGCGGACCCAGGCCGAACCTGGCGTGCTGGGGGGGGCGCTAGGGTGAGCGGTTTTGGCGCGAAAGAGCCGCGGGCCCGCCGCGTCAGCGACACCGCGCGTCATCTTCCCCGAACGCCTCGGTTTCTCGCGAGGAATCAATGGCAAGGCTGCCGCCGGTCAGCCTTACTAGTGATTCCTCACGGGCGGCGTGTTCACGGGGCGGCGCACCGACGCCTCCCCTCCCTCGCACGCGTACACACGGGGCGGCGCCGCTATATAAGCCGGTGGCCTCCCTCGCCTCTGGCTACACCAGCCACACCCGCCCTAGCCCGCCCTCTACCTCTCCCGAGCGCCGCCGCCGAGCCCTCCCTCTTCCTCCCTCCCTCCCTCTCCCGATGGCCAAGCGGTTCCCCGGCGATGAGGCCGCGGCCAACGGCTTCGGCCGCCGGTCGCTCCGCGAACAGGAGTCTTGGCTCCTGTTCCAGGCGAACATCCCGGCACCGCCGGACATGCGCGCCGGGCCGACGGGCTGGAAGCTCAGCAACGGGGGAGTGCCCATTCCCCCGTTGCCCGACGCCGTGGCCAAATCCGGGTACTTCGCCGAGGAGGTCGACGTCGTGCGTGCCTCCCTCACCCCCGCCCAACTCTCCCTCCCACAGTACGCTGCCGACAACCATGCGGCTCGGGCGGCGTACTTCGAGCGCCGTCAACAGGAGCGGCTGGCGTCCACCAACGGCCCGGCGGGCGTCGGCGGCATGAAGAACAGCGAGGGGCGCCGCCTGTGGTGGGGTGTCCCCGGCCGCACACTCGAGGGCGTGCTGACGCACCTCGAAGGCGGCAACAACCCGCCGTGGGCATACCCCCCGGCGAGGGCGGCCGCCACGGCCACGGCTCACCGCCGACGCAACGGGCAATGGTTGCCCAGGAGGTTCGGCGCCTCCTCTTCTTCCTCCTCATCACGCTCTTCTTCGCACTCCTTCGGCTCTCCGGCGTTGCTCGGCGTCAAGGCCGAGCCCGCGGCGGAGATGCTGCTCGGACGGCGCAGTCGCAGCGCCGGCATCGTCATCAACGAGGGCGGCCAGCGCGCCTCCTCGTCGGCTCCTCCTCCGCACTTCGTCAAGCCCAAGACGGAGCCGGGCCTCCTCCCCGCGGTGAAGACGGTGCACGGCGGCGACGTCGAGCTCGACGACGACGCGGCCCTGGAAAGGGCGCGCGCGGACTCCCTGAAGATGGCGAGGGAGCGCCAGTGCGCCGCCCTGCAGCGCTTCGCGCAGCGTCGCCGGGGCCGCGACGAAGGAGGCGTCATCGTCATCGAGGACAGCGACAACGACGACGCGCCGCCGCCGCCAGCCTGCGTTGGCGACGCCGGTCAGGGGTCCACCAGGGACGGCCGCGTCAAGGAGGAGAAGCCCGACGACAGCGGCGACGATGGCGACAACGACGGTGACTACTCGGCGTTCACCAGTTTCTTTTTTAGATTAGTTATCTATTTTGCTATGTAATGGAAATCCACGAACATGTCTAATATATGCCCAAGTTTGCTGAAATTTAGTCGTGTTTAGCCGAACTACGCCGAAATTTGCTATACTTTTTTTTAATCGCGCCTGGGGGCGGCCCTGGGGCCGGCGGCTGGGGACCAACTTGCCCCAGGCCCATTTACCAGGGGGCGATTTTAGGCGGCCCCTGGGAGGCAACGGCTGGAGATGCTCTCATTCCTAATAAATGAAGGCTGGTTGCACCAGTGGCCTTCTAATTTAGGTGCAATTTGTTGCTGAAAAAAAGTAAGAAAATAATAATCTAGAGGGCATGCATGTGTTCAATGATACGGAAGGTTCGCATGAGTTGAAAAATAGGATGTGAGGGGCTGCATATACTTGATGATGTGAAGGCCTTGTATGTGCTCTACAAAAATAGATAGTGTATTGATAATGGAAAAATAATTATGTAGAGGGTTTTAAAAAACAAGACCATCGAGGGAGAAGCCTGCAGTATCATATATACCTTATATACGCATTAATTATACCTCTTTATTATTTTCAATATACTTCATTAAATATTCTAATATACCCCAATATGAGTTTAGTTGAAAAAATATCATCTGCGACGTACTTTTTGTAATATACCTTTTCACGTACAAACACATCAGTATGTACGTAAATATTTAAAAATACATAGACGCACATGAATTTTTTTATGAAACTCATTTTGGGATATCTAATAATTACTAATGAAGTATATTAAAAATAATAAAAAGGTATAAAAGATTCATCTATGTGGTATATGAGGAGCGGGAGTACGTACTCCCAGGAGTACACAACCATTTTCCTATATATATATATATATATATATATATATATATATATATATTTATATATATATATAACAAAGTTATCCCTATTAACTTATTTTTCTCAACATGCAAGCAAGCATGTCATCTCAACATACAATTATAAATGGGATAAGGCTCACCTCAACATGCAATCATGCATGAAAAAAAGACCCATCACAACTTTCAACCATGCATGAAAAAATGCATGGATTTAATTATTTACTTATATTCAATAAATCTTGTTACAACTATACATACTCAAACATAATAGTTTATATGTAACTTTAATTTTAGTTCTCATGTTATCAACTAGATTTTCAGTCAATCAATTCCTGCAGCAACGCGCGTGGTATCTTCTAGTTTTAAATAAAAAGAAAACGTGCGACTTAGAGTTCGATCCACAAAGTAACTTCAGCCCACGCTTCAAACTTGGTTTAGCCGTCTCTCATTTGGTTAGGAGCCATGTGTTTCATGATGTGTTTGCATCGGTTGAAAAATCTGAAGTAAGAGCTTACAAATGTATTTGATGATGCATGTGAAGAATTTACATGTGCTAAACAAATAGGTAGTAGGTTGCAACTATTTAAAAATAGATGAATGACAGATGAATTACAGTTTTAAGCCTTTCATTTTTGGATAAGTAAAGGCATCTCCAACTCGAACCCTCAAATTGCCCATATATGTGCTTTGTGGGAGTCCAGACTTTTTTTGTTATCCAATGATATCTCCCAACCGTATGGACATCCAAACTCTCCTAAACTAGAAGCAAATTTGGAGGGGGAAGGGCGTCCGGACATGTGTCTAGCCAGTCCGAAAGACACCACGTCGAACATCTGGACATCTCCTCTCTCTCTTCTCAGTCACGACATGCATATGCATAGAATGACATATAGAACACATGGTTAGATGGTCGACTCCCGTATCAACGTCCGCAGACTGATCCTTACCGGTCCACAAACTAATAGTTTGTCCGTCTTAGAGGTCAGCGGCTCAGCGCTGGAGATGGCCTAGATAGTCTTTCACCTCACCACATACCTTAACACGCGAGTAATGTTTGGGTGCACCAGATCCACTAGTCCGATCAATCATGCGGAGCACGCGGCTCCCGTTCACACAAACCCCGGCTTTATAGGTGCTAGCTATATTTGTTTACTTGTTGCTCACCGTACTACTCACATAGATCCACAAACTGTGCTACGCTCAATGGAGGCGAACGAGGAGCAGTGCGAGCTTACCCTCCACTCCTCGCCGCCGTCGGTGCGGGAGCCCCCCGGCTTGTTCCTCTGCGTCTACTGCGGCCGCAACTTCTACAACTCGCAGGCGTTCGGTGGCCACCAGAACGCGCACAAGGAAGAGCGCCGCCTGGCCAAGCACCGCCGGGAAAAGGCCACCGCCAGGCGCGTGCATGCGGAGTCGCCGCCATCGCCGGTGCCTTCTTCACATGACGCGGCGACGGCAAGGCTCACCGCTGAGGACCGTGCGGCCGGTCTGTTTCCAGCGGCTAAGAAGGCGAGGATGAAGATCCAGCTGGAGCGCGGCAGGAGCTTCCCGGAATACGATGGCGCGTGCACGGGGGGTGACGGGCTGGATTTGTCTCTCCGGCTGTGATCGGTTAACTGGTATACCTCGAGCTCCATCGATCGATCAGTCATCACCTTTGATTCATTTAGCATATACGCCTTTGATTGTGTTTGTTCCGGTCTGCTTAATTTTGGTGATCACATGTGAACAGTGAAATGTTGCATATCTATATTGTTGATATCTTAAGAAATCTGACGCGCATATATATGGTTCGAATAAATTCAGATTTGTTGTTAACTGTTCAGTCGGTTTTGTAGCTTAAATATAGGTGCTACAAACACATCGCATTTTAAGTTAAAATTGCATTCTTTTCATTTGAAGGAAAAAAAGTCATATTTCCTTTCAATATACAATTGTAATATGACTGCTATTTAATCAATACAATCCCTTTACCCCGCAAAAATTATATATTTCCTTTCAATATGACTATTATTTACAGGAATGGTTTCCATTACTTTAAGAAATGGATTCTAGCCTATGTCGATGCCTTTGCCATGCAGTAATGTACTGAGAATTGGCCGGAAGTCCTTTTGCGAGGTGATGACATTGACCTTGGACAGGTGGTGATGATGGACTAGTTGTCACC
>NW_025230877.1:0-2350 GCF_018294505.1 Triticum aestivum
CCTTTCAATTCAAAGACAGTATTCACTGAAATGAGATGTGAAAGTTGTTATTTGAATACATTTCGAACGAGTTTAAAATTCTTGCAACATATTTCACTCATTTCTAATATTAAAGAATTCACTCATTTCTTAAAAAATGATTTAACTTGTTTATTTCTCTCATTTCAAAATACTTGTTTCAGTCATTTCAAAGCACACATTTCAATCATTTGAAAAAATTGGTCTCACTCCTTTTCAAAAAACGGATTTCACTCCTTTCAATTCAAAGACAGTATTCACTCAATTGAGATGTGAAACTTGTTATTTGAATACATTTCGAACGAGTTTAAAATTCTTGCAACATATTTCACTCATTTCTAATAATAAAGAATTCACTCATTTCTTAAAAAATGAGTTAACTTGTTTATTTCTCTCATTTCAAAATACTTGTTTCAGTCATTTCAAAGCACACATTTCAATCATTTGAAATAATTGGTCTCACTCATTTTCAAAAAACGGATTTCACTCCTTTCAATTCAAAGACAGTATTCACTCAATTGAGATGTGAAACTTGTTATTTGAATACATTTCGAACGAGTTTAAAATTCTTGCAACATATTTCACTCATTTCTAATAATAAAAAATTCACTCATTTCTTAAAAAATGAGTTAACTTGTTTATTTCTCTCATATCAAAATACTTATTTCAGTCATTTCAAAACACATATTTCAATCATTTGAAAAAATTGGTCTCACTCAATTCAAAAAACGGATTTCACTCCTTTCAATTCAAAGACAGTATTCACTCAATTGAGATTTGAAACTTGTTATTTGAATACATTTCGAACGAGTTTAAAATTCTTGCAACATATTTCACTCATTTCTAATAATAAAGAATTCACTCATTTCTTAAAAAATGATTTAACTTGTTTATTTCTCTTATTTCAAAATACTTGTTTCAGTCATTTCAAAACACACGTTTCAATCATTTGAAATAGTTGGTCTCACTCATTTTCAAAAAACGGATTTCACTCCTTTCAATTCAAAGACAGTATTCACTCAATTGAGATGTGAAACTTGTTATTTGAATACATTTCGAACGAGTTTAAAATTCTTGCAACATATTTCACTCAGTTCTAATGATAAAAAATTCACTCATTTCTTAAAAAATGAGTTAACTTGTTTATTTCACTCATTTCAAAATACTTATTTCAGTCATTTGAAAACACACTTTTCAATCATTTGAAAAAATTGGTCTCACTCAATTCAAAAAAACGGATTTCAGTCCTTTCAATTCAAAGACAGTATTCTCTCAATTGAGATGTGAAACTTGTTATTTGAATACATCTCGAACGAGTTTAAAATTCTTGCAACATATTTCACTCATTTCTAATAATAAAGAATTCACTGATTTCTTAAAAAATGATTTAACTTGTTTATTTCTCTCATTTCAAAATACTTGTTTCAGTCATTTCAAAACACACATTTCAATCATTTGAAATAATTGGTCTCACTCATTTTCAAAAAACGGATTTCACTCCTTTCAATTCAAAGACAGTATTCACTCAATTGAGATGTGAAACTTGTTATTTGAATACATTTCGAACGAGTTTAAAATTCTTGCAACATATTTCACTCATTTCTAATAATAAAAAATTCACTCATTTCTTAAAAAATGAGTTAACTTGTTTATTTCACTCATTTCAAAATACTTATTTCAGTCATTTCAAAACACATATTTCAATCATTTGAAAAAATTGGTCTCACTCAATTCAAAAATTGGATTTCACTCCTTTCAATTCAAAGACAGTATTCACTCAATTGAGATGTGAAACTTGTTATTTGAATACATTTCGAATGAGTTTAAAATTCTTGCAACATATTTCACTCATTTCTAATAATAAAGAATTCGCTGATTTCTTAAAAAATGATTCAACTTGTTTATTTCTCTCATTTCAAAATACTTGTTTCAGTCATTTCAAAACACACATTTCAATCATTTGAAATAATTGGTCTCACTCATTTTCAAAAAACGGATTTCACTCCTTTCAATTCAAAGACAGTATTCACTCAATTGAGATGTGAAACTTGTTATTTGAATACATTTCGAATGAGTTTAAAATTCTTGCAACATATTTCACTCATTTCTTATAATAAAAAATTCACTCATTTCTTAAAAAATGAGTTAACTTGTTTATTTCACTCATTTCAAAATACTTATTTCAGTCATTTCAAAACACACATTTCAATCATTTGAAAAAATTGGTCTCACTCAATTCAAAAAAAACGGATTTCACTCCTTTCAATTCAAAGACAGTATTCACTCAATTGAGATGTGAAACTTGTTATTTGAATACATTTCGAACGAGTTT
>NW_025230877.1:7731-11055 GCF_018294505.1 Triticum aestivum
TTTCGAACGAGTATAAAATTCTTGCAAAATATTTCACTCATTTCTAATAATAAAAAATTCACTCATTTCTTAAAAAATGAGTTAACTTGTTTATTTCACTCATTTCAAAATACTTATTTCAGTCATTTCAAAACACATATTTCAATCAGTTGAAAAAATTTGCCTCACTCAATTCAAAAAACGGATTTCACTCCTTTCAATTCAAAGACAGTATTCACTCAATTGAGATGTGAAACTTGTTATTTGAATACATTTCGAATGAGTTTAAAATTCTTGCAACATATTTCACTAATTTCTAATAATAAAGAATTCACTGATTTCTTAAAAAATGATTTAACTTGTTTATTTCTCTCATTTCAAAATACTTGTTTCAGTCATTTCAAAACACACATTTCAATCATTTGAAATAATTGGTCTCACTCATTTTCAAAAAACGGATTTCACTCCTTTCAATTCAAAGACAGTATTCACTTAATTGAGATGTGAAACTTGTTATTTGAATACATTTCGAACGAGTTTAAAATTCTTGCAACATATTTCACTCATTTCTAATAATAAAGAATTCACTCATTTCTTAAAAAATGAGTTAACTTGTTTATTTCTCTCATTTCAAAATACTTGTTTCAGTCATTTCAACACACACATTTCAATCATTTGAAATAATTGGTCTCACTCATTTTCAAAAAACGGATTTCACTCCTTTCAATTCAGAGACAGTATTCACTCAATTGAGATGTGAAACTTGTTTTTTGAATACATTTCGAACGAGTTTAAAATTCTTGCAACATATTTCCCTCATTTCTAATAATAAAAAATTCACTCATTTCTAAAAAATGAGTTAACTTGTTTATTTCACTCATTTCAAAATACTTATTTCAGTCATTTCAAAACACACATTTCAATCATTTGAAAAAATTGGTCTCACTCAATTCAAAAAAACGGATTTCACTCCTTTCAATTCAAAGACAGTATTCACTCAATTGAGATGTGAAACTTGTTATTTGAATACATTTCGAACGAGTTTAAAATTCTTGCAACATATTTCACTCATTTCTAATAATAAAGAATTCACTCATTTCTTAAAATATGATTTAACTTGTTTATTTCTCTCATTTCAAAATACTTGTTTCAGTCATTTCAAAACACACATTTCAATCATTTGAAATAATTGGTTTCACTCATTTTCAAAAAACGGATTTCACTCCTTTCAATTCAAAGACAGTATTCACTCAATTGAGATGTGAAACTTGTTATTTGAATAAATTTTGAATGAGTTAAATTTTGAATGATTTTAAAATTCTTGCAACATATTTCACTCATTTCAAATAAGCAAATTTCACTCATTTCGAATAAACAAATTTCACTCATTTCTTAAAAAATGATTTAGCTTGTTTATTTCACTCATTTCAAAATACTTATTTCAGTCATTTCAAAGCACACATTTCAATCATTTGAAATAATTGGTCTCACTCATTTTCAAAAAACGGATTTCACTCCTTTCAATTCAAAGACAGTATTCACTCAATTGAGATGTGAAACTTGTTATTTGAATACATTTCGAACGAGTTTAAAATTCTTGCAACATATTTCACTCAGTTCTAATAATAAAAAATTCACTCATTTCTTAAAAAATGAGTTAACTTGTTTATTTCACTCATTTCAAAATACTTCTTTCAGTCATTTGAAAACACACTTTTAAATCATTTGAAAAAATTGGTCTCACTCAATTCAAAAAACGGATTTCACTCCTTTCAATTCAAAGACAATATTCACTCAATTGAGATGTGAAACTTGTTATTTGAATACATTTCGAACGAGTTTAAAATTCTTGCAACATATTTCACTCATTTCTAATAATAAAAAATTCACTCATTTCTTAAAAAATGAGTTAACTTGTTTATTTCACTCATTTCAAAATACTTGTTTCAGTCATTTCAAAACACATATTTCAATCATTTGAAAAAATTGGTCTCAGTCAATTCAAAAAATGGATTTCACTCCTTTCAACTCCAAGAAAGTGTTCACTCAATTGAGATGTGAAACTTGTTATTTGAATAAATTTTGAATGAGTTAAATTTTGAATGATTTTAAAATTCTTGCAACATATTTCACTCATTTCAAATAAGCAAATTTCACTCATTTCGAATAAACAAATTTCACTCATTTCTTAAAAAATGATTTAGCTTGTTTATTTCACTCATTTCAAAATACTTATTTCAGTCATTTCAAAACACATATTTCGATCATTTGAAAAAATTAGTTTCACTCAATTCAAAAACGGATTTCACTCCTTTCAATTCAAAGACAGTATTCACTCAATTGAGATGTGAAACTTGTTATTTGAATACATTTCGAACGAGTTTAAAATTCTTGCAACATATTTCACTCATTTCTAATAATAAAAAATTCACTCATTTCTTAAAAAATGAGTTAACTTGTTTATTTCACTCATTTCAAAATACTTATTTCAGTCATTTCAAAACACATATTTCAATCATTTGAAAAAATTGGTCTCACTCAATTCAAAAAACGGATTTCACTCCTTTCAATTCAAAGACAGTATTCACTCAATTGAGATGTGAAACTTGTTATTTGAATACATTTCGAATGAGTTTAAAATTCTTGCAACATATTTCACTCATTTCTAATAATAAAGAATTCACTGATTTCTTAAAAAATGATTTAACTTGTTTATTTCTCTCATTTCAAAATACTTGTTTCAGTCATTTCAAAACACACATTTCAATCATTTGAAATAATTGGTCTCACTCATTTTCAAAAAACGGATTTCACTCCTTTCAATTCAAAGACAGTATTCACTCAATTGAGATGTGAAACTTGTTATTTGAATACATTTCGAACGAGTTTAAAATTCTTGCAACATATTTCACTCATTTCTAATAATAAAGAATTCACTCATTTCTTAAAAAATGATTTAACTTGTTTATTTCTCTCATTTCAAAATACTTGTTTCAGTCATTTCAACACACACATTTCAATCATTTGAAATAATTGGTCTCACTCATTTTCAAAAAACGGATTTCACTCTTTCAATTCAGAGACAGTATTCACTCAATTGAGATGTGAAACTTGTTATTTGAATACATTTCGAACGAGTTTAAATTCTTGCAACATATTTCACACATTTCTAATAATAAAAAATTCACTCATTTCTTAAAAAATGAGTTAACTTGTTTATTTCACTCATTTCAAAATACTTATTTCAGTCATTTCAAAACACATATTTCAATCATTTGAAAAAATTGGTCTCACTCAATTCAAAAAACGGATTTCACTCCTTTCAATTCAAAGACAGTATTCACT
>NW_025230877.1:11329-12704 GCF_018294505.1 Triticum aestivum
TTCACTCATTTCTAATATTAAACAATTCACTCATTTCTTAAAAAATGATTTAACTTGTTTATTTCTCTCATTTCAAAATACTTGTTTCAGTCATTTCAAAACACACATTTCAATCATTTGAAAAAATTGGTCTCACTCATTTTCAAAAAACGGATTTCACTCCTTTCAATTCAAAGACAGTATTCACTCAATTGAGATGTGAAACTTGTTATTTGAATACATTTCGAACGAGTTTAAAATTCTTGCAACATATTTCCCTCTTTTCTAATAATAAAATATTCACTCATTTCTTAAAAAATGAGTTAACTTGTTTATTTCACTCATTTCAAAATACTTATTTCAGTCATTTCAAAACACACATTTCAATCATTTGAAAAAATTGGTCTCACTCATTTTCAAAAAACGGATTTCACACCTTTCAATTCAAAGACAGTATTCACTGAAATGAGATGTGAAAGTTGTTATTTGAATACATTTCGAACGAGTTTAAAATTCTTGCAACATATTTCACTCATTTCTAATATTAAAGAATTCACTCATTTCTTAAAAAATGATTTAACTTGTTTATTTCTCTCATTTCAAAATACTTGTTTCAGTCATTTCAAAGCACACATTTCAATCATTTGAAAAAATTGGTCTCACTCCTTTTCAAAAAACGGATTTCACTCCTTTCAATTCAAAGACAGTATTCACTCAATTGAGATGTGAAACTTGTTATTTGAATACATTTCGAACGAGTTTAAAATTCTTGCAACATATTTCACTCATTTCTAATAATAAAGAATTCACTCATTTCTTAAAAAATGAGTTAACTTGTTTATTTCTCTCATTTCAAAATACTTGTTTCAGTCATTTCAAAGCACACATTTCAATCATTTGAAATAATTGGTCTCACTCATTTTCAAAAAACGGATTTCACTCCTTTCAATTCAAAGACAGTATTCACTCAATTGAGATGTGAAACTTGTTATTTGAATACATTTCGAACGAGTTTAAAATTCTTGCAACATATTTCCCTCATTTCTATAATAAAGAATTCACTCATTTCTTAAAAAATGAGTTAACTTGTTTATTTCTCTCATTTCAAAATACTTGTTTCAGTCATTTCAAAGCACACATTTCAATCATTTGAAAAAATTGGTCTCACTCAATTCAAAAAACGGATTTCACTCCTTTCAATTCAAAGACAGTATTCACTCAATTGAGATGTGAAACTTGTTATTTGAATACATTTGGAACGAGTTTAAAATTCTTGCAACATATTTCACTCATTTCTAATAATAAAAAATTCACTCATTTCTTAAAAAATGAGTTAACTTGTTTATTTCACTCATTTCAAAATACTTATTTCAGTCATTTCAAAACACATATTTCA
>NW_025230878.1:0-12695 GCF_018294505.1 Triticum aestivum
GGGGAACGCGTCGAGCGACGTGGTGTCGGAGTCGACCAGCATCGGGTCGGTGGAGCCTACAGACTCCAAGTCCACAGCAGGCTCGCCGGTGACGTGGAGTTCGTCGAGGAGGCCAGCGAGGAGGCTCTCGGGGCCGCTCGTGCCTACGTTGGATGCAGGTTCGTCGGAGAGGCAAACCTCGCCGACAAGATCGGCGAGGCAGCTGGCTGCACAGGTGATCTCAGCGCCATGCAGCGCGTCAGTGCAAACTCCGTCTGGCGTGTCGGGCTGGCTGTGCTCGCCAGGGAGGAAAAGGGTTCCCGTCCAGAGCAGGTCTCCGGACGACGGTGCACCAGGCCCCATGGTGGGTGCCAAATGTCGGGGGTTGGGTGCGACATATGCCAAAGGATGGCTTATCATGGTGGGGGCGAGTAGAACGTCGCCGGTGCCTGGAAACGGGATAAGGCGAAGGATGCACGCTGGCGAATCTTACCCAGCTTCGAGGCTCTCCGGGGAGATAATACCCCTACTGCTGCTCTACGGGGTCTCCGCATGATCACTATGGCAAAGTGTTTACACGGTTGCTGCTTGAGCTGTTTCCTGGAGGTAGGAGAAGGCAAGGCTAGCTCTCTACTTCCTATACGATCTGGTCTAGTGCTAATGGATTCCAACCCTTTGCATGGATGCCCTGGGGGTTTATATAGGCCTACCCCCCAGGGGTACAATGGTAATATGGCTGGGCGTGGGCCCAGCCGTTAGTCTCTCTGGCCGCCATCTTATCCGCCGACTCCTGGGGCCCGCGGACTGGCTCGGTACGGAGCCGACAGGCCGCGTTCGCCGCAGGCGAGTCTTGCCGGCTGCAGATTACTGTAGTCGTGCCTCTAATGACGCAGGCTCGGTCATGAGGTCGTGGCGACAGCTCTGCTGTCTGGCGGGCGATCACTGTGGCCACTACTTGTCGTGTCTGATTAATGGCGCATGGGGCCCGTGGGAGGGGCCGGCCGACTTCTGGTGGCCGACTCCCATCCGGGCCGACTGGTGGTGCTTTCGCCGTCTTTCGTACGCCCGCTGACTGGTGGGACCCATCATCCCTGGGTCGTACCAGCAGGCCGTCGTGGGCACAGGGCTCCGCCCCCTGGGGCTGACGTTAGGGCCAGCATGGCAATAGTGTCGCGCTCCGCGGAGATCTCCGCGGGTATGGCGTATTGTAGCCACGCCTGCCCTTGGAAAAGGGGTGGGAGTGGACCTTACTATGGCCACTCCCCGTCCTGCCCTCTTTATGAGGGCATGGGGATTGTTGGTGTCGCGGGCCGACTCCCCAAGGCCGGCTTCTCTGGAAGTCGCCACTCAGGAGTCGGCTTTACCCTGGAGCCATTCCTGGGACTCGGCCGCGAGTGGGCAGTCGGCCGCCTCGCCGCCGACTCCTCAGAAGGCGGCTCTTCGTCCTGGGGTCTCGAGGGGCGCAGTCTGCCTCAATGTCTTGAAAGGTTCTGGGCCTGGGTTAGCCTACCCGTGGCCCATTACTCCGACCGTAGTCCTCGAAGCTGGTGAGGCTCCGAGGGCGACATGTCATGGAGCCTCAACAGTTTCTTCTCTCCGGCGGTTGGATCTTGGCCTCGCTAGCCGTCTTCTGTCAAGCCAACTAGTTGGAGTCGTACTTGCTCAAGGCCGACTTGCCCCTAAAAAAGTTTGAACGTTGCGGCGTAGTTCAGGCGGCGTGCCTGATAAGCTTCCGGGTTGCCGCCCGTGGTGGACCTGTCATGAGGCGCCACGTGGCTGAACTAGTCTGCTCAACCATGCGCGCAACGGGACAGGCCTACAGGCGGGGCCCGCCACTACCGCGCCTCGGCATGCGAATGGATCCGTTGTGGCCACGCGGACGGTTGGGGTTCCCGCGCGGTTATTGCACGTGGTAACTTTGTGTGGTAAATCGTGGGGGTTGTTGGGTCCCGGGCGCAGTTAATCCCACGTCCGCCCCTCGGCTTCTCAGCCCACGAGCCTACAAGTAGGCGGGGAGAAGCGGCGGCGAAGCACGCACGCCCATTCTCCCCACTCCCTTTCGCTCCTCCTTGCTTCTTCTTCCTCTTGCCGTTGCTGCTCCGAACCACGCCGCGTCCGCAGCGATGAGCTCTTCCTCCGCCGCCGCGCCTCCTGCTGTACGCTCCGGAGTGTGGGTTGGCTCCGAGGTTGACGATGACCACATCGAGATCCTCCGCCGGACACGGCGGCTGCCCGGCAGGGACTTAGTGCGGGTCCGCCTCACGCCGGAGGGAGAAATATCGCCGGCGCCGGTGGAGGGCGAGCGGGTCATATTCTGCTCGCACCTTATGCGTGGCCTGGGGCTGCCGGTGAGCGGCTTCTTCCGCTCCTTCTTGGAGTTCCACGGGCTCCAGCCGCACCACCTTACTCCGAACACGATGGTGCTGCTGGCTGCCTTCACCACCCTGTGCGAAGGCTTCCTCGGCGTTCTATCCACCATCGAGCTCTGGGGTGAGTTCTTCTAGTCCAAGCTCAGCACACACGTCGCCGGCGTGCCGGCCAAGTGCGGTGCATTCATCGCGATGCGGAGATCAGTGGCCGACAATCCGTTTCCCACCATCGCACTGGTTAAGTCGGTGAAGATGTGGCAGCGGTCCTATTTTTATGTCAAGAACGTCGCCCCAGAAGGCGACTGGGTCAACCTGCCGGCTTACGAAGCCGGCGCGCCGGCTGGAAGGCTCCCCAGCTGGTCACACCGAGCCAAGACGTTGTCTCCCGCTGGTGCCGCCGCCGTCACGCGTCTCCGAGTGCTGACACAGTCGGAGGGCCTGACCGGGGCCGACTTGCTGGCCGCCTTCATGGCGCGCCGAGTCCTCCCACTCCAAGGGCGACCTCACCTGATCTACCAGATGAGCGGTCATCGGGACCCGGGTCAGATGTGCTCCAAGGACATGCCTCACGCGGAGGTGGCGAACACTGTGAACTATATCGCAAACTGCGGTCTCTCGGTGGACTGGCGGTTCGGCAAGGAGCCGTATTCGCGTGCCAACCCCCCGCCTATTGTAAGTCGTCTTCCTTCTTCTTCTGTTTCTTTTGTTGCCGAGTCCGACTTGTCAAGTCTGACCGTTTTTTGTTTTGAATCAGAACCCTCTCGTCCCTCCCTCGGCCGGCACCGCGGGGCCGGCTCGTCAGTTTGTCCCCGATCGGGCGGAGAGTGACGTCGACGATCCTGACTTGGGGGCGGTGGCCATGGAAGCCGACACCGAGGGAGGAGGAGGAGAAGCAAGCGGCTCCAGGCCTTCGGCCACTTTCGCCGACTGGCCTGACGACGAGGCTGAGGGAGAAGTCGCCCCGCGTCGCCAGCCAAAGGCCGGCCAGCCAAGCGCGAGTTCCTCCGCCGGCTTGGACGCTCAAGGCGGTGCGAAGAAGCGCCGAGCCGGGCCGAGTATGCTTGGGGGCCGGTCGAAGAAGTTCAAGGGAGCGGTCGCCGCGACTAAGCGGGAAGAGGCGGTCGCGAAAGCCAACCGCTTCCGCGAGGAAGTGAAGAAGCCGCCGCTGGTCTCTGCGTAAGCGCCTCTGTCCCTTATCTTTATTTTCTCTTTGTTGATCTTGTTTGAGTTTTTCATATGCTTTTCTCGCCTCAGGGCTCCCCTCACTCTTGAGAGGGTTGCCGCCGCCTCCGTTATGGGGTCGGTGGAGACGTCTGCCACCACTCGGCAGATTGACCCCGCCGCCGATCTTCGGGAGGCGACGGAGCGGAACGCGCAGGAGAAGCGCGAAGAGGATGAGGCCGCCCGCGGGGAGAAAGCGGAGGCCGAGAAGGCGGAGGCCTCCGCCCTGAAGAAGCTGGAGGCGGCCGAGGCCGCCACTACGGCAAAGCGGCCGGCCAAGGAAGTCGCGCCCCGATGGTAGGCGGTGTTCGTCACCCCACTGAACTCCGCGCCGCCGCCCCCGGAGTTCATGGGGCAGTCAGGGGAAGCCGGCGATGAGTTCCCGATCATGGAGAGAGGCGGCGACGACGCCCCCATGCCGGACGCGTCGCGCCGCCACAGCCGCCCCCGCCCCCATCTAGAAGCGCGCAAGGCAAACAGCCAGCTGATCCGCCCTTGTCACCGACTGAAGACGAGGTCGTGGCAAAGCTACTCCTTCAAGTCGGCTCGCCAACGTGCCGCCGTCTTGAGAAGGCGACTTCGGCGCCACGCCCCCTGGAGACCGGCACCGCCAGCTCGACGATTCCAGACGCTGAAGCGACGAGTGCTGTTCCCATTGGGTGGGTGCGAGGAGGCAGCACGGGCCCGCTGAACCAGGCGCTTCTGGATGTCCAGACGAAGCTGCGAGGTGAGAGCGACGCCATCCAAAACTGCACCAAGGCGCACCTGGCGTCGCGGGCAGCCATCCGGGTATGCTTTCTCCATTGTCCATATTTTCTTGTTCCTCTCTGTGGGGGCGTGCCAGCGCACCCACTGGGTGTAGTCCCCAAGTTTTGGGCCGGCTGCTGAGCAGGCGGCCCGGAACTCCAATTGGTAAGTTCCGGGTACTAACCTTTGTTCTGAAATACTTGTTGAAGGACTATCACAACCTTCGTGTCACCGCCTTCAACCGCAACGTTGAAGAGCTAGGCAAGCGGACTGCCGACTTGTCGGAGAGCCGGAGTGAGTCCTTTTTCTTCTTTGCGGGGGCGCGCTGGCGCACCCGCGGGCTATAGTCCCGAGATTCGGGCCGACTGCTGAGCAGTCGGGCCGGATCTCCCCGACGACCTTCTTCGTTGATGACTTAATGCCTTCTTTCTTCTTTCTCTTTAGAGGCCAATGTCACTCTTCAACAGCAGCTGAGCGAAGCCAACTCCGCATTGCGCGCCAAGGGGGAGGAGTGCAGCAAGCTCGCCGCAGAGCATGATCTGCTGGACGCACAATTGGCAGAGCAGAAGGAGTTTCTTACGAAGACGCAGAAGGAGGAGGAAGAGGCGGAGGCCGCCCTCCTGGCCGAGTTCGCGAGCGAGCGCTCCTCCTGGATCGACAAGGAGGCAATGCTGGTCTCCGGCTTCCACGAGATCGAGGACCTCGTCGACGGTGAGCTTCTTTGATTTCCTTCTTCGAGCCGCCGACTATATGCAAGCCGACTCCTGGTTTTTTTGACTTGTTGTTCATTTTTTCGTCTTGGCAGACTTCTTCCCCGACCACCCGTAGGCCGCCATTCAAGCTATCGAGGCCGACCGCGAGGAGCGGAGGGCGGGTGGCGTGGAGATCGCCGCAGATGCCCCTCGGACCCTTGACGAGCATATTTTGAGCATTGGGGCTCGCCTGCGGCCGGCCCATCAGATGCTGCGCCGGCTTCAACGTGTCGGCGACCAAGTGATCGCCGCCCTGTGGCTAGATGTGCAGGCTCCATGCACCCCCCCAGTCAGACTGCCGACTGGCTGGAGGTCGCGGATGGCCATCTTGAGGCCTGGAAGGGTTCCTCGGCCCGGGCCTTGGAATTCGTCAAGGCGTGGTATCCGGGGCTGGACCTAGACCAGCTGGCCACACTCCGGTCAGAGGCCCAACCGGAGCTGGCAGCCGTGGAAGATGCCCTTGTCAAGCGTGCGACGGTGATCGTCGAGTACACCGACACCAGCATCTTTGTCCCTGAGCGGGCTGAAGACGGCGAGGAGGTGCCGCCGGAGTGGTTCGGGTTGAACCCCGACTACGGCAAGGACTCGGCAGAGGTGATCGGCTCCAGTGTCGAGGAGGAAGACGAGGCGGAGGACGGAAGCGAGACGGAGGCACCGGAAGACGGAGCGGACGGCCAGCCTCAGCTCGACTGTGCCTCCAGCAACGAGCCATGCCCGCCCGAGCCGACTGCTGCCGGAGGTGATCAAGCCGAGACCGCCCAGCCGGCCGCCCCAACATCCAACACCGCCGTCTCCTCCGATCCTCCAAACCCGTCTGCCGCCCCCTAGGCTGCCACCTTGTCTTTGTTTTATCTGTTCTAATAGTTTTTGAAGAACTTGTTAATTTGCACAATTCCACTCGCGGGGTGTATTTTGAAATTCTGCTCGAAGATTCTGCCAAGGGCCTTTGTTATGTAAATATTCATCTGACTTCTATCTTTCTTGCTCATTGTTCTTTTGGCTTTTTCCTTTGCCGTCTTCCCTCAGTTGCCGTCTTTGTCAGTCAGAGAGCCGCTCTACGGACTACTGCTGGATCAAATTCTTGGTCACTTTGGGAAGGAAAGTACTTAGCCATTTTTAGAGTTGTTTAACAAGTCGGATAGAAGGCGGCAAGCCGACTATTCAAGAGTCGGTTTGCGAAAAAAGGCTGGAAGCCGGCCTTAAGCTATGTTTGTGCTTTGAGTCCTTAGCCATTTTTTCATGTGGACGCCCATTCTTCCTTACTCCTGCCCAGCAGACAGTCGCTCTGTGAGCTGCGGCTTCTGGCAGGAGACGGCTTAGACGCCACACACTACTTGTCCGGCTGCAGGAAGCATTTCATAGCGCAGGACGGCAAGTCCCCGGGCCGACTAGTCGAACCCGGTGCCAAGCGGCATAACAAAGAGTAATATACTCAAAGGCATATTTCTTCTCATATAGATAAAATAGGGCAGTCCCCGAGCTCTTCTCGGGGGGCCCGAAGTCTTGGTACTTTTAATACAAAAGGTAGCGTGATACATACTGCGTTTAACTGTAAAATTTTCGGAGGAGATTTGCATTCCATGGCCGCTCTGTCTCTTTGCCGGAGTCGTCCCTCTTGCGTGCTCGGGGCTTCTGAGCGTCGATCAGGTAGTAGGAGTCGTTGCCCAGCACTTTGCTGATGATGAAGGGGCCTTCCCAAGGTGCCGACAGCTTGTGCTGGCCGGCTATTCGCTGGATTAATCGGAGCACGAGGTCGCCCTCATAGAAAGATCTCGGCCTGACCTTCCTGTTGTAGTATCTATGCAGGCTCTGCTGGTAGATGCTGGACCGGCTGAGTGCCAACAGCAAGCCCTCTTCTAGTAGGTCGACACCGTCTTGTCGTGCTTCTTCTGCTTCTTCCTTGGTGTACATGGTGACTCGCGGGGAATCGAACTCTATGTCCGTTGGGATGACGGCTTCAGCACCGTAGACGAGGAAGAAAGGCGTGAAGCCGGTTGACTTGTTTGGAGTCGTGCGCAGACTCTAGAGGATGGCTGGCAACTCGTCGAGCCAGTAGCCAGCCGAGCGCTCCAGAGGCTCGATCAGTCGGGGCTTGATGCCGGATAGGATGAGGCCGTTTGCTCGCTCCACCTGGCCGTTTGACTGTGGATGGGCGATGGATGCTAGGTCCAGTCAGATGCCCTGTGTTGCACAGAAATGGGACAAGGCGCCTTTGGCAAAATTCATGCCATTGTCGGTGATGATGCTGTGTGGTATGCCGTACCGAATTGTGATGTCGGAGATGAAAGTCACGGCAGTCGGACCGTTCAGTTTCTTGATTGGCTTCGCTTCTATCCACTTGGTGAACTTGTCCACCGTGACAAGTAAGTGAGTTAAGCCACCTCGTGCCGTCTTGAATGGTCCCACCATGTTTAGACCCCAAACTGCGAAAGGCCAGGCAATGGGGATGGTCTTGAGTGCAGAAGCCGGCTGATGCGGCTTGGAGCGGAACTTCTGGCACCCTTTGCATTTTTGGACCAATTCCTTGGCCTCTTCTAAGGCCGTTGGCCAAAAGAAACCGTGTCGGAAAGCTTTGGCGACGAGTGCTCTAGAAGCCGCATGGTGGCCGCACTCGCCTTGATGGATGTCTTTGAGAATTGCTTGGCCTTGCTCTGGCTCTACGCAGCGCTTGTAGACACCAGTGACGTTGCGCCTGACCAGCTCTCTGTTGACTATGGTGTAGGCTGCCGCTCGGCGTTGTACTTGTCGAGCTAAGGTCTCATCAGTCGGCAGCTCTTTGCTTACCAGGAATTTGAGGATGGGCTGGGCCCATGAGGGTGCTGCTATTTGTTCGACCGCCAGAACTGCGACTTGGACGAGGGCAGCTAGGCTGGGAGGCGGTGGGCTGGAGTCAGCAACCGCTTGCTGGATTAATGAAGTCCCCGGGCCGGCTGGCGCAGCTCTTGGGCCGAGTTCTGGAGTCTTCGGGCCGGCCGCCATAGTCCCCGGGCCGGGTTCTGCAGTCCCTGGGCCAGCCTCGACTATGGCGGCTTCGGAGCCATCTGCCAAAATCCCCGTACTGTCTGCCGGGGCTCTGGAGTCGAATCCGACTTCTTCGGGAGGAGACGGCACAAAGATGGAGTCTGATTCTGGTGAAGGCTTGACAGACGGCTTGAGGAGGCGTTGAAGGGCGACGCCGGATGGTATTGCTTGGCGCGTAGAGCCGATTCGTGCCAAGGCGTCTGCTTGGTCGTTGTCGTTTCTTGGCACATGGAGGAACTCGCACCCCTCGAAATATCCACTGAGTTGCTGCACGAGGAAAGGGTAACTCGCCATGTTTGCATCTTTGGCGTCCCAGTCGCCAGACGACTTCTGGACCACTAAGTCCGAGTCGCCATAACACAGGATCCGACGAATGCCAAGTTCTTTGGCAAGTCGGAGCCCGTGAATGAGTGCTTCGTACTCAGCGACGTTGTTGGAGGCGGCAAAGTGGATTTGCCATGCGTATTTGAGCTTGTCGCCTTTAGGAGAAGTGAGGACCACGCCGGCTCCCAAGCCGGTGCGCATGTTGGAGCCGTCGAAATGCATCCGCCAATGGGTGGAGTCAGGCGCTGGAGGTAGGTACTGGGTCTCAGCCCAGTCGACGAGGAAGTCGGCGAGTGCTTGTGACTTGATGGCGGTGCAGGGCTGGTAGTGGATGGTGTAGGGAGCCAGCTCTATTGCCCATTTGGCCACTCGGCCAGAAGCATCTCGGCTTCCGATGATCTCGGCAAGTGGGGTCGTGCAGACCACAGTGATTGGATGCTCTTGAAAGTAAGGCTTCAATTTCTTGGCGGCAAAGTGCACGCCATAGCACATCTTCTGGTAGTGGAGGTAGTTCTGCTTGGAGGCCGACATCACTTCGCTCAGGTAATATACCAGTCTCTGGACAGGTAGTGCCTTGCCTTCCTCCTTGCGTTCCACTACAATGACTGTGCTGACTACCCGGCTGGTGGCGGCGATGTACAGGAACATAGGCTCCTTAGGAGTCGGAGCCGCCAGAACGGGTGGAGTAGTCAGCATCTTCTTCAACTGGAGAAAAGCTTCATCCGCCTTGTGGTTCCACTCGAAAAAAGTGGTCTTCTTCATGAGCTGGTATAAGGGGAGAGCTTTCTCGCCCAGCTGACTGATGAATCGGCTGATGGACGCCAAGCAGCTGGTGAACTTTTGCACATCCAGCAGTCGGCTGGGTACCTCCATCCTCTCAATGGCCTTGATCTTTACAGGGTTGCACTCTATGCCGTGTTCAGAGACCAAGAAGCCAAGGAGTTAGCCGGCTGGTACTCCGAAGACGCACTTCTCAGGGTTGAGCTTGATCTGGAATCGGCGCAAGTTCTCAAAGGTCTCCTTAAGGTCTTCCAGCAATGTTCCACGCTTCTCCGTCTTCACCACCACATCGTCCATGTAGACGTGGGCGTTTCTGCCGAGTTGCTTGAGGAGGCACTTCTGCATGCAACGCTGAAAGGTGGCGCCGGCATTCCTCAAGCCGAACGTCATGGTGAGGTAGCAGAAAGCTCCAAACGACGTGATGAAGGCGGTCTTCAGTCTGTCAGCCGGGTTTAGCTTGATCTGGTGATATCCTGAATATGCATCAGAAAAGCTCAATAGCTCACATCCGGCTGTGGAGTCTATCACCTGATCAATTCTTGGTAAAGCAAACGGGTCCTTGGGGCAAGCCTTGTTGAGGCTTGTGTAGTCAATGCACATTCGCCACTGCTTGTTCTTCTTCAGTACCAGGACCTGGTTGGCTAGCCACTCTGGAAAGAATACTTCCATAATGAAGCCGGCTGCTAGGAGTTGGGCTATCTCTTCTCCGACAACTCTTCTCTTTTCTTCTGATAGGCGGCGCAAGGGCTGCCTGACCAGCTTTGCATCAGATCGGACATGTAACTTGTGCTCAGCGAATTCCGTCGGTACACCTGGCATGTCTTTGGGGGACCATGCAAAGATGTCCCGATTCTCACGAAGGAAATCGACGAGCTCGCCTTCCTATTTGCTGTCGAGGTTTGCGCCTACGACAAAGTACCTCTCTGGGTGTTCCGGATCCAAGGGTATCTTCTTTGTCTCTTTGGCCGGCTTGAACGACCCCCCAGCCTCCAACTCCTTTGGGTTAGGCGATACCTCTAGCTGCTTGCCGGCCATCGCCACAACCCGGTCAAGGAGCCGCTTTTTGGTCGCGATCACTAGGGACTCGGCCAACCGACTACTCTCAGCCGCACAGGCAGACGACTTCCGGTAGTCACCGGCTACGGTCAGAATCCCCTTGGAACTGGGCATCTTCATTTTGAGGTAGGCGTAGTGGGGGACCGCCATGAACTTGGCCAGGGCGGGTTGGCCAAGTAATGCATGGTATGGGCTCTCGAGGTCCACCACCTCAAACCAAACTGACTCGATCTTTGTCTCCAAAGAGGACGTCCATCAGGATCTTGCCGATTGGTGAGCAGGAAAGACCAGGAACAATGCCGTGGAACACAGTCCGGCTCTTCTGAAGCTGTCTTTGCTTGATTCCTAACTTCTCCATGGTGTCCTTGTACAGGATGTTGATGCTGCTACCTCCGTCTATCAGAACTCGCGAGAAACGAGTAGCTCATCTATCCGTGGGAAAGGTGGCATCCAAGACCAAGGCATAAGAGCCCGGACTCGGCATCACCTCTGGGTGATCAGCTCTGCTCCAGCTGATAGGCTTCTCGGACCAGTGCATGAACTCTGGTGTCTCTGATGCTACTTCATTCACCTCTTGTCGCTGCAGCCGCCTGCTGCATCGATCATCAGCCACGCTGGTAAATATCACGTAGGCTCCGTGCTCTTCGGGGTACTCGTCTTGTACTGCGTCGACTGGCCTGATAGCCGGCTGCTGGGGCGGAGGCGGAGGCTACTGCCCAGCAGGCGGGGAAGGTAGTAGGCCGTATCCTTTGGCGATCCTGGTGAGCCAGTGGCACTTCCGGGTGGTGTGATTCGACGGCTTCACGCCGCTATGGAACTTGCAAGGACCATCCAGAGTCTGCTCGTATGAGAAAGCCGGCAACCAGTTGGGCTTGCCACCTTTCTGCCGCTTGGGTGGAGGCTGCCCATCCAGCTGCTGGTCTTCAACTGTCGCCACCTGCCGGCTGCTGGAAGCCGGCTGCGGGGCCTTGCGCTTGTGGTCGTTCTGCTGTTGCCGCCGACTGGCATCTCCTACCGGAGTTCTTGGAGCCTGAGGGGCCACTTTGCCATTCGCGCTAACTTGAATCTCTGCCTTCATGGAGGAGTCGGCCGTGGCATACTTGTCTGCTATGATCAGCAGCTCGTCGAGGGTTTCTGCTCGTCGTAGAGGAGCTTGTGCTTGAGGAGGGTGCCTTCTCTGCACCCGGCGGTGAAGTACTCGATAGCATGCACCTCGTGCACGCCCTCACAGGAGTTCCGAAGCTCGGCCCAGCGTGTGAGGTAGTCATGAGTCGACTCGTTGGGGCCTTGCATGCACAAGGAAAGCTGACGAGGCTTGGGAGGACGCCTGTACGTGCTTGTGAAGTTGCGGACGAGTGCATCGGTGAAGTCGACCCAGCTGTTGATGCTGCGGGGCTTCAGGCTGTTCAGCCATGTCCGGGCCGTGCCCTGGAGCATGAGCGGAACGTATTTTACGGTGACACGCTTCTTGCCGTTCGCTATGTTGACGGCCGTGGAGTTGTCAACCAGCCAGTCCTCCGACTTCACGGAGCCGGTGTACTTGGGCGTGTCTCTTGGGAGCGTGAACCCTTTGGGAAAGGGCTCGTATCGAATGCGGGGCCCGAAACAAGGCGGACCCAACTCGTCTTCTTCTTCCAGCGCCAGGGATCGGTGGAGTCGGTCGATCCGGTGGCGGGCGTCGTTTTCTCCGACTCCCTCTCGGCGGCCAAGGCGTTCGCCGAGAGTCGGATGGTCAACAGCCGGCAGCGAGACTCGCCTTTCCTTGCGAGGAGGAGGAGGCGGACAGTCGTCCCGTCATTCCACTGCTCTCGGGCGGCCGCCTTGGTCGCGCTCTATGGTAATGTGAGTCCGACTGTGGCTGACAGCCGGATCCTTGTCTTTCCTCCCTCGGGCGCCGCCAGTCGGCGTCCGAGATGTGGCGCCTCCTTGCGGCAGCCGGCCTCGTTCTGCGCGGCAGCCGCATCGAGGAGCCGCTGGACTTGCTCCGTCATCAGACGGTGCTCTTCGCCCTCGAAGTTGTCCAGCTCGTCCGCCGCCTCCTGGGCGGCTCGAATGTTCTCCGCATGCGTGGCGTACACAGGGCGATTTTCCCCGAACAGGTTGGCGATGGCCACGCCGCGCTGCTGGACCGCGCCAAGGCGGCTGGGCCTAGCTGGGGCTGGCGAGCCACCCATAGCGCGATCCATCTCATGCTGGTAGGCTTCTGACAAGCATCTCATGCTAGCCAGCTTCTTCGCGCCTTCGACAAGCTGAAGGCGGCGCGCCTCCAACGTCTCCGCGTCGGCGTCTTCCGAAATGGGCGCAGTCAGGTCTTGCAGTGCCACGCCAAGCAGGTCATGCGCTGCTCCGCCTGGGGGCTCATCATGACCGATGACGAGCACCTCGGTGACGGTGCTTCCGTCGCTCTCCGCGCGAGGGAGAGGCTCGTATTAGACCACCACGTTGG
>NW_025230879.1:0-12693 GCF_018294505.1 Triticum aestivum
GCAGCTAAGCCCCCGAGTGGGAGGCTTGCTCACCACCCGGTAGGATTTTTCGAACTAAGGCGAGTACTGGACTGCAGCTAAGCCGCCGAGTGGGAGGGTTGCTCACCACTCGGTAGGATTTTTCAAACTTAGGCGAGTACTGGACTGCTGCTAAGCCCCCGAGTGGGAGGGTTGCTCACCACTCGGTAGGATTTTTCAAACTTAGGCGAGCACTGGACTGTTGCTAAGCCCCCGAGTGGGAGGGTTGCTCACCACTCGGTAGGATTTTTCAAACTTAGGCGAGTACTGGTGTAACACCCCGCATGTAACTTGCCATATTTGTAACTCCGACTCTTGCCATTTCCGGCTATGTGTTTTGGTTTTCCCTCCGTTGTCGGGTTTTTGTCTTTCGTTTTGTATTTTGTCATGTCATGCATTTTCATATCATGTCATCATGTGCATTGCATTCGCATACGTGTTCGTCTCATGCATCCGAGCATTTTCCCCGTTGTCCGTTTTCCAATCCGGCGCTCCTATCTCCTCCGGTGCACCCTTCTTGTTTTCTTTCGTGTGCGTGTGTCAAACTTTCTCGGAATGGACCGAGGCTTGTCAAGTGGTTTTATTATACCACCCGGAGACTACCGGTCAAGTTTCGTTCCATTCGGAGGTCGTTTGGTACTCCAACGGTTAACCGGGCCTCCGCAATGTCCATTTGAGTATCCAGCAAAAAACCCCTTCAAAACCAGCCCAAAGCCCACCAAACTCTCTTCCATGCTCTAGGTCGTTCGATCACGATCGTGTGGGCGAAAACCGCACCTCATTTGGAGTCTCCTAGCTCCCTCTACCTATAAATGAGTGGGCATCTCGAAAAACGAAATGTCAGGACCCCGATTCCAAGTCACAGCGATCTAGCCTGTAACACCTCATATCACATTGCGGCCTCACGCACGGTACTCCCACGGGTGTCGCCTTACCATGGCCCGGGACCGTTTGCGCCTTTTGGCTCACGTATATGACAATGTCGCTAGCATCCATATGACAGAGAACCCGGGCCGACATGGCTAGTCGTGAACCCAAAGCGGCACTAACGTATGGGGACAGGCATACATGAATCAACATCGAACATGTCGGTCAGCAGCGTGTGAATCCGGGCTGAAGCACTGGGCTAACAGGACTCCGGGAACCCAGGCTGTAGCAGGCTAGGCAGGACTCCGGATGTCACCGTGTGACATTTCCCCGAAGGGACAGACACAGGAACGATATGACTCACATGCCGGCCAGTCAAGTGTCCAGAGCAGTAGTGCTGGGCTAGCAGGACTCCGGTGAACCGGGCTGTAGCGGACTACTATGGCTCAAGGAGGCACCAGACTACATTTCCCCATAAGAGAGGCTGCTAAAGATAGACAACTAGATTGTCGGATCCCACACATACCAAGCATTTCAAACATACACACAATATGCTCGATATGCGCGAATACAACATGGCATCACAACAAAACTCTACAACTCAAGTACTTTATTTAAGGGGCTCCGGAGAGCCTTACATAACTTGTTCATACAGATAGGGGTCGCATGACCCAACACTCAAGTCATACAATCATACAAGCACATGCGGAAGCAAACTGTCTGGGTACAGACACTAGAAGAAAGAAGGCTTGACGAAGCCTGTCTATCTACATAGGCCCTTCACAAGCCTAGATCACCACCTGGGTGGCGCTTCACTCATCGTCGTCGAGTTCTACGTAGAACCCGTCAGAAGGGGCGGTGTTGTCGTCTGAAAACAGTAATTAAAGCAACATGAGTACAAAGGTACTCAGCAAGTCTTACAACAGATCCTACTATACATGCTCATTCTCAAGGAGGTAGTGGGGTTATTGCAGCAAGCCAGCTTTGACTCTTGGCTAAGCTATCCTACGGTACACCACTTGTGAAATAGTTTTCGCACACGAGTCCACTAATCACCATCTCAATACTCCACCGTGGATCCTCCCTCGTCATCCAACGAGAGCGCCATCCGCGGTACTCACACTTATCTTGAGGCTTTTAGTAGTATCCATTTACTTGTCTATGAACTGCATAAGCGACCAAGTAGTCCTTTACCGCGGACGCGGCTATTCGAATAGTTTCATACCCTGCAGGGGTGTACTTCGTCACACACGCTCTCACCACTTATCGTCGCTACACGACGTGTACTCGGCAACCTTCAAGCGGAAGCCCAACGTGGGTGTCGGCCACAGCCTACCTAAACACTCGAGTCTCTAGTCCAGGTTTATCGCCTATTCGGGTTCCATCCGCAGGGAGTCCGGCCGAGGTTTCCACATACGGCCCCGAACGATGTGTGCAGGGTTCCCGGTCACCAAACGGGCGACTCAGTACACCGGGCCACGAGCCTACCGCATCACAGCCCACCCCTTGGTCAGCGCTGTCCACGGCCTCCAGCTTACTACAAACACCAGAAACTACGTGCAACTCCTGGACAGAGGACAAGGGTGAACAAGAAGCCGAGGGGGTCCATTGGTTTCGGGCCCAATGTGTGGTAGTAGCTGAATCTTAAATCACGCATACAGATCTCAGTTCTTAGGGACGGTCTCAATGAAACAACCCACCATGTACTCCTACATGGCCCCCCATCGATACCTTTACCAAATCGTATTCCACACTTCACTCTCATTACCGACACACGCACTTTCACTCTAGTTCATCACCCTGATGAGCCAGACCTGACACAACTCTAAGCGTAGCAAGCATAGCATTGTAGGAACACAACATGGCTCAATCAACTCCTACACATGCTAGTGGGTTTCATCTAGTTACTGTGGCAATGACAGGTCATGCAAAGGAAAGTGGGTTCAACTACCGCAACACACAGCAGTTTGAATCGCGTTGTCTTAATGCAGTAAACGAGAGCAGAAGCGAGAAGATGGGTTTGTATCGAAATGATCAATGGGTTGCTTGCCTGACAGAGTGGTGGTGGGATACTGCCCTTCAGTTGGATACCCGTGAATATCCTCGGAGGCAGGACCTACCACAATGAACACATCGAAGCACAATCAACATCAAGCAAGTGCAACAATATGATGCATGCATGGGACATGGCAAAATGGATGTATTGGGCTAATGCAACTAAGGCCAGAAGGGTTTGGACTAATTTGAATCAAAGATTCAAATTCCAAGTGTTGGAAATATGCCCTAGAGGCAATAATAAATAGGTTATTATTATATTTCCTTGTTCATGATAATCGTTTATTATCCATGCTAGAATTGTATTGATAGGAAACTCAGATACATGTGTGGATACATAGACAACACCATGTCCCTAGTAAGCCTCTAGGAGACTAGCTCGTTGATCAAAAGATGGTTACGGTTTCCTGACCATGGACATTGGATGTCGTTGATAACGGGATCACATCATTAGGAGAATGATTTGATGGACAAGACCCAATCCTAAGCCTAGCACAAGATCGTGTAGTTCGTTTGCTCAGAGGTTTTCTAATGTCAAGTATCACTTCCTTAGACCATGAGATTGTGCAACTCCCGGATACCGTAGGAATGCTTTGGGTGTACCAAACGTCACAACGTAACTGGGTGGCTATAAAGGTGCACTACGGGTATCTCCGAAAGTGTCTGTTGGGTTGGCACGAATCGAGACTGGGATTTGTCACTCCGTGTAAACGGAGAGGTATCTCTGGGCCCACTCGGTAGGACATCATCATAATGTGCACAATGTGACCAAGGAGTTGATCACGGGATGATGTGAGTTACGTAACGAGTAAAGAGACTTGCCGGTAACGAGATTGAACAAGGTATAGGGATACCGACGATCGAATCTCGGGCAAGTAACATACCGTTAGACAAAGGGAATTGAATACGGGATTGATTGAATCCCCGACATCGTGGTTCATCCGATGAGATCATCGTGGAACATGTGGGAGCCAACATGGGTATCCAGATCCCGCTGTTGGTTATTGACCGGAGAACGTCTCGGTCATGTCTGCATGGTTCCCGAACCCGTAGGGTCTACACACTTAAGGTTCGATGACGCTAGGGTTATAGGGAAAGTATGTACGTGGTTACCGAATGTTGTTCGGAGTCCCGGATGAGATCCCGGACGTCACGAGGAGTTCCGGAATGGTCCGGAGGTAAAGATTTATATATGGAAAGTTGTTGTTTGGGTTCCGGGAAAAGTTCGGGTTTTTTCGGTATTGTACCGGGAAGCTTCCAGAAGATTCCGGAGGATTCCAGAGGGGTCCGGAGGTCCGGAAAATGTTCCACCACGTCCAATACAGTAGCATGGGCTGTATGGGGGCGCCCTAGCCTTAATGGGCCAGGGGCACCAGCCCCCCAAGGCCCATGCGCATGGGAGAGGGGAAACCCTAAGGGGGAGGGCCTCCACTTGACTTGGGAGGCACTCCTCCCCCCTTTGGCCGCCCCCCAAGCCCCATCTAGGGCTGGCCGCACCCCTTGGGGGGGGGGGAAACCCTAGATGGGGGCGCAGCCCTCCCCCTCCCCTATATATAGTTGAGGTTTGGGGCTGCCCAAGACATGAGAACGTCTCCTTTTTGGCGCAGCCCTACCCCTCTTCTTCCTCCTCCTCTCCCGCGGTGCTTGGCGAAGCCCTGCGGGATTGCCACGCTCCTCCACCACCACCATGCCGTCGTGTTGCTGCTGTATGGAGTCTTCCCCAACCTCTCCCTCTCTCCTTGCTGGATCAAGGCGTGGGAGACGTCACCGGGCTGCACGTGTGTTGAACGCGGAGGCACCGTTCTTTCGGTGCTTAGATCGGAATCAACCGCGATCTGAATCGCTACGAGTACGACTCCCTCATCCGCGTTCTTGCAACGCTTCCGCATCGCGATCTACAAGGGTATGTAGATTCACTCCCCTTCCCCTCGTTGCTAGATTACTCCATAGATTGATCTTGGTGTTGCGTAGAAAATTTTGAATTTCTGCTACGTTCCCCAACAGTGGCATCATGAGCTAGGTCTATGCGTAGTTTCTATGCACGAGTAGAACACAAAGTAGTTGTGGGCGTTGATGTTGCCAATTCTTCTTGCCGCTACTAGTCTTATCTTGTTTCGGCGGCATTGTGGGATGAAGCGGCCCGGACCGACCTTACACGTATGCTTACGTGAGACAGGTTCCACCGACTGACATGCACTAGTTGCATAAGGTGGCTAGCGGGTGTCTGTCTCTCCCACTTTAGTCGGAACGGATTCGATGAAAAGGGTCCTTATGAAGGGTAAATAGAAATTGGCATATCACGTTGTGGTTTTACGTAGGTAAGAAACGTTCTTGCTAGAAACCTATACAAGCCACGTAAAAACTTGCAACAACAATTAGAGGACGTCTAACTTGTTTTTGCAGCATGTGCTATGTGATGTGATATGGCCAGAAGATATGATGAATGATATATGTGATGTATGACATTGATCATATTCTTGTAATAGGGATCACGACTTGCATGTCGATGAGTATGACAACCGGCAGGAGCCATAGGAGTTGTCTTTATTTTTTGTATGACCTGCGTGTCATTGAATAACGCCATGTAAATTACTTTACTTTATTGCTAAGCGCGTTAGCCATAGAAGTAGAAGTAATCGTTGGCGTGACAACTTCATGAAGACAGAATGATGGAGATCATGGTGTCATGCCGGTGACAAAGATGATCATGGTGCCCCGAAGATGGAGATCAAAGGAGCAAGATGATATTGGCCATATCATGTCACTATTTGATTGCATGTGATGTTTATCATGTTATGCATCTTATTTGCTTAGAACGACGGTAGTAAGTAAGATGATCCCTCACTAAAATTTCAAGAGAAGTGTTCCCCCTAACTGTGCACCGTTGCGAAGGTTCGTTGTTTCGAAGCACCACGTGATGATCGGGTGTGATAGATTCTAACGTTCGAATACAACGGGTGTTGACGAGCCTAGCATGTACAGACATGGCCTCGGAACACATGCAAAACACTTAGGTTGACTTGACGAGCCTAGCATGTACAGACATGGCCTCGGAACACAAGAGATCGAAAGATCGAACATGAGTCGTATAGTAGATACGATCAACATGGAGATGTTCACCGATGATGACTAGTCCGTCTCACGTGATGATCGGACACGGCCTAGTTTGACTTGGATCATGTCTCACTTAGATGACTAGAGGGATGTCTATCTGAGTGGGAGTTCAATAATCAGATGAACTTCATTATCATGAACATAGTCAAAAAGTCTTTGCAAATTATGTCATATCTTGCGCTTTAGTTCTACTGTTTAAGATATGTTCCTAGAGAAAATTTAGTTGAGAGTTGGTACTAGCAATTATGCGGACTGGGTCCGTAAACTGAGGATTGTCCTCATTGCTGCACAGAAGGCTTATGTCCTTAATGCACCGCTCAGTGTGCTGAACCTTAGCGTCGTCTGTAGATGTTGCGAAACATCTGACATACACGTTTTTGATGACTACGTGATAGTTTAGTGCGTAATGCTAACGGTTTAGAATTGTGGCACAAGAGACGTTTTTTGAAACGTCGCAGAACATATGAGATGTTCCGAAGACTGAAATTGGGATTTCAGACTAGTGCCCACGTCAAGAGGTATGAGACCTGTGACAAGTTTCTTAAGCCTGCAAACTAAGGGAGAAAAGCTTAATCGTTGAGCATGTGCTCAGATTGTCTGAGTACCACAATCGCTTGAATCGAGTGGGAGTTAATCTCCCAGATGAGATAGTGATAGTTCTCCATAGTCACTGCCACCAAGCTAGTAGAGCTTCGTGATGAACTATAAAGTATCAGGGATAGTTATGATGATCCTTGAGCTATTCGCGATATTTGACACCGCAAGAGTAGAAATCAAGAAGGAGCATCAATTGTTGATGGTTAGTAAAACCACTAGTTTCTAGAAGGGCAAGGGCAAGAAGGGATACTTCATTAAACGGCAAATCAGTTGCTGCTCTAGTGAAGAAACCCAAGGTTGAACCCAAACCCGAGACTAAGTGCTTCTGTAATAAGGGGAATGGTGACTGAAGCGGAACTACCCTAGATACTTGGTAGATGAGAAGGCAGACAAGGTCGACAGAAGTATATTGGATATACGTTATATGAATGTGTACTTTACTAGTACTCCTAGCAGCACCAGGGTATTAGATACCGGTTCGGTTGCTAAGTGTTAGTAACTCGAAATAAAAGCTGCGGAATAAATGGAGACTAGCTAAAGGTGAGATGACGATATGTGTTGGAAGTGGTTCCAAGGTTGATGTGATCAAGCATCGCATGCTCCCTCTACCATCGAGATTTGGTGTTTCGTTGAGCATGATTGGATTATGTTTATCACAATACGGTTATTCATTTAAGGAGAATAATGGTTACTCTGTTTATTTGAATAATACCTTCAATGGTCTTGCACCTAAAATGAATCTCGATCGTAGTGATACACATGTTCATGCCAAAAAGATATAAAATAGTAATGATAGTACCACATACTTGTGGCACTGCAACTTGAGTCATATTGGTATAAAACGCATGAAGAAGCTCCATGTAGATGGATCTTTGGACTCGCTCGTTTTTGAAAAGATTGAGACATGCGAACCATGTCTATTGGTATATATGCATGAAGAAACTCCATGCAGATGGATCGTTTGGACTCACTTGATTTTGAATCACTTGAGACATGCAAATCATACCACATGGGCAAGATGACTGAAAAGCCTCGTTTTCAGTAAGATGGAACAAGAGAGCAACTTGTTGGATGTAATACATTTTGATGTGTGCAGTCCAATGAGTGCTGAGGCATGCAGTGGATATCGTTAAGTTCTAACTTCACAGATGATTTGAGTAGATGCTGAGTGTATTTACTTGATGGAACACAATTCTGAATTATTGAAAGGTTCAAGTAATTTCAGAGTGAAGTTGAAGATCGTCGTGATAAGAGGATAAAATGTCTATGATATGATCATAGAGATGAGTATCTGAGTTACGAGTTTGGCACACAATTAAGACATTGTGGAAAGTGTTTCACAATTAATACCGCCTGGAACACCATAGTGTGATGGTGTGTCCGAACATCATGACTGCACCCTATTGGATATGGTGCATACCGTGATGTTTCTTATCAAATTACCACTATCGTTTATGGGTTAGGCATTAGAGACACCCGCATTCACTTTAAAAGGGGCACCACGCAATTCCGTTGAGACGACACCGTTTAGAGACACCTAAGTTGTCGTTTCTTAAAAGTTTGGGGCTGCGATGCTTATGAGAAAAAGTTTCAGGCTGATAAGCTCGAACCCAAAGCGGATAAATGCATCTTCATAGAAAACCAAAAACAATTGGGTATACCTCCTATTTCAGATCTGGAAGCAAAAGTAATTGCTTCTAGAAACGAGTCCTTTCTCGAGGAAAAGTTTCTCTCGAAAGAATTGAGTGGGAGGATGGTGGAGACTTGATAAGGTTATTGAACCGTCACTTCAACTAGTGTGTAGCAGGGCACAGGAAGTTGTTCCTGTGGCACCTACACCAGTTGAAGTGGAAGCTTATGATAGTGATCATGAAACTTCGGATCAAGTCACCACCAAACCTCGTAGGACGACGAGGATGCGTGCTACTTCGGAGTGGTACGTGATCCTGTCTGAGATATCATGTTGTTGGACAATACTGAACCTACGAGCTATGGAGAAGCGATGGTGGGCCCATATTCCGACAAATGGTTAGAAGCCATGAAATCCGAGATAAATGGATCTTTGAGAAGAAGACGGACGTAGACGGTAATGTTACCGTCTTTGAAGCTCGACTTGTGGCAAAGAGTATTTCCACAAGTTCAAGGAGTTGACTACGATGAGATTTTCCCATCAGTAGCGATGCTTAAGTCCATCGGAATCATGTTAGCATTAGCTGCAATCTGGCAGATGGATGTCAAAACAAGTTTCCTTACCAGTTTTCATAAAGGAAAGGTTGTATGTGATACAATCAGAAAGGTTTTGTCGATCCTAAGGATGCTAAAAGGTATGCTAGCTCCAGCGATCCTTCTAAGGACTGGAGTAAGCATCTCGGAGTTGGAATGTACACTTTGATGAGATGATCAAAGATTTTGGATTTATACAAAGTTTATTAGAAACTTGTATTTACAATAAAGTGAGTGGGAGCGCTACAACATTTCTGATAAGTATATGTGAATGACATATTGTTGATCCGAAATGATGTAAAATTTCTGGAAAGCATAAAGGGTTGTTTGAAAGGAGTTTTTCAAAGGAAGACCTGGATAAAGCTGCTTACACATTGGGCATCAAGATCTATAGAGATAGATCAAGACGCTTGATGATACTTTCAAAGAACGCACACCTTGACATGATTTTGAAAGAGTTCAAATAGATCAGCAAAGAAGGAGTTCTTGGCTGTGTTACAAGGTGTGAGTATTGAGTAGGACTCAAGACCTGACCACAGCAGAAGAAAGAGAAAGGACGAAGGTCGTCCCCTATGCTTCAGACGTAGGCTCTACAGTATGCTATGCTGTGTACCGCACATGAAGTGTGCCTTGCCATGAGTTGGTCAAGGGGTACAATAGTGATCCGGGAATGGATCACATGACAGCGGTCGAACATATCCTTAGTACCTAGTGGACTAAGGAATTTTCTCGATTATGGAGGTGGAAAGGAGTTCGTCGTAAAGGGTTACCTCAATGCGAACTTTGACACTAATCCGGATGACTCTGAGTAGTAAACCGGATTCGTATAGTAGAGCAATTATTTGAAATGGCTCCAAATAGCGCGTGGTAGCATCCACAAAGATGACATAGATATTCGTAAAGCACACACGGATCTGAAAGGTTCAGACCCGTTGACTAAATAACCTCTCTCACAAGCATAACATGATCAAACCAGAACTCATTGAGTGTTAATCACATAGAGATGTGAACTAGATTGTTGACTCTAGTAAACTCTTGGGTGTTGGTCACATGGTGATGTGACCTGTCAGTGTTAATCACATGGTGATGTGAACTAGATTATTGACTCTAGTGCAAGTGGGAGACTGTTGGAAATATGCCCTAGAGGCAATAATAAATAGGTTATTATTATATTTCCTTGTTCATGATAATCGTTTATTATCCATGCTAGAATTGTATTGATAGGAAACTCAGATACATTTGTGGATACATAGACAACACCATGTCCCTAGTAAGCCTCTAGGAGACTAGCTCGTTGATCAAAAGATGGTTACGGTTTCCTGACCATGGACATTGGATGTCGTTGATAACGGGATCACATCATTAGGAGAATGATTTGATGGACAAGACCCAATCCTAAGCCTAGCACAAGATCGTGTAGTTCGTTTGCTCAGAGCTTTTCTAATGTCAAGTATCACTTCCTTAGACCATGAGATTGTGCAACTCCCGGATACCGTAGGAATGCTTTGGGTGTACCAAACGTCACAACGTAACTGGGTGGCTATAAAGGTGCACTACGGGTATCTCCGAAAGTGTCTGTTGGGTTGGCACGAATCGAGACTGGGATTTGTCACTCCGTGTAAACGGAGAGGTATCTCTGGGCCCACTCGGTAGGACATCATCATAATGTGCACAATGTGACCAAGGAGTTGATCACGGGATGATGTGAGTTACGGAACGAGTAAAGAGACTTGCCGGTAACGAGATTGCACAAGGTATAGGGATACCGACGATCGAATCTCGGGCAAGTAACATACCGTTAGACAAAGGGAATTGAATACGGGATTGATTGAATCCCCGACATCGTGGTTCATCCGATGAGATCATCGTGGAACATGTGGGAGCCAACATGGGTATCCAGATCCCGCTGTTGGTTATTGACCGGAGAACGTCTCGGTCATGTCTGCATGGTTCCCGAACCCGTAGGGTCTACACACTTAAGGTTCGATGACGCTAGGGTTATAGGGAAAGTATGTACGTGGTTACCGAATGTTGTTCGGAGTCCCGGATGAGATCCCGGACGTCACGAGGAGTTCCGGAATGGTCCGGAGGTAAAGATTTATATATGGAAAGTTGTTGTTTGGGTTCCGGGAAAAGTTCGGGTTTTTTCGGTATTGTACCGGGAAGCTTCCAGAAGATTCCGGAGGATTCCGGAGGGGTCCGGAGGTCCGGAAAATGTTCCACCATGTCCAATACAGTAGCATGGGCTGTAAGGGGGCGCCCTAGCCTTAATGGGCCAGGGGCACCAGCCCCCCAAGGCCCATGCGCATGGGAGAGGGGAAACCCTAAGGGGGAGGGCCTCCACTTGACTTGGGAGGCACTCCTCCCCCCTTTGGCCGCCCCCCAAGCCCCATCTAGGGCTGGCCGCACCCCTTGGGGGGGGGGAAACCCTAGATGGGGGCGCAGCCCTCCCCCTCCCCTATATATAGTTGAGGTTTGGGGCTGCCCAAGACATGAGAACGTCTCCTTTTTGGCGCAGCCCTACCCCTCTTCTTCCTCCTCCTCTCCCGCGGTGCTTGGCGAAGCCCTGCGGGATTGCCACGCTCCTCCACCACCACCATGCCGTCGTGTTGCTGCTGGATGGAGTCTTCCCCAACCTCTCCCTCTCTCCTTGCTGGATCAAGGCGTGGGAGACGTCACCGGGCTGCACGTGTGTTGAACGCGGAGGCACCGTTCTTTCGGTGCTTAGATCGGAATCAACCGCGATCTGAATCGCTACGAGTACGACTCCCTCATCCGCGTTCTTGCAACGCTTCCGCATCGCGATCTACAAGGGTATGTAGATTCACTCCCCTTCCCCTCGTTGCTAGATTACTCCATAGATTGATCTTGGTGTTGCGTAGAAAATTTTGAATTTCTGCTACGTTCCCCAACACCAAGTTCATAAATGGCCCATATTAGTGCTTTATCTTGTTCTGTATAAAACAGTAGGTTAACTTGCTTAATCATGCATGAAACCAGTACAGATGGATAGAGTGGATTTTTCTGATCATTTTCCATATATAAATCTTTTCATTCTGAGCTATAGATTATTTTCTATGATTTTTTGAAGTTTGTGATAATTTCTGGAATTTCCAATATAAGAATAATTCCAGTAAAAGCTTTACTGCGTCAGCCTGACGTCAGTGTGACGTCAGCAGGTCAACGGGGTCGTCCAGGTCAATCCTGACGTGTGGGTCCCCTGTGTCAGTGTCACTGTTAGGTAATTAGTTAATTAGGATTAGTTTTAACTCTAACTCAGATTAGTTAGCAGGCGGGCCCCACTCGTCAGTGACCCTGGGGGGGTTAAACCGTGGTCAAACCACGTTGACTCGCCGGCGTTTAGCCGCCGGCGACGTCCAGACGCGGTGGTGGAGTGCGGGATCCCCCTCCGGCGACCAAAAGGACGGCGGAGAGTACCTATGTGTAGCTGGGGGCGAACCGCGTCGACTGGTGGTGGTAGTGGAGCTCGGGGTCGCCGGAATCGACGCCGGCGACGAGCCGTGTGGCTGCCGGAGTACGGGCGTGGTTGAAACCGTAGCTAGAGAGCACGGCGAGGGACATGCGATGGCGCTACGGGTTCCTGGCGTTGCGGTGAAGCTAATGGCTACGGTGGTGTGGCCGTTGGATGGCCGGAGCCTTGTCGGCGACGAGCTCGTGCGGCGGCGCGTTCGGGTGAACTTCGTGCGGTGGCTGCAGAGCTCGAGAGAGAGAGAGGAGAGGATGGAAAGGTGGCCATGCTCACGGCGGTTGCGACGGAGCAGACGGCGAGGTCGGAGACGAGCTGTAGCAGTGGCGACG
>NW_025230880.1:0-12681 GCF_018294505.1 Triticum aestivum
ATCCTTAGCCAATCTTTGCTTAATCCATAGTCCTTGTTTCGAGTTGCAAATATTAGCAACAGAACCAGTATCAAATACCCAGGTGCTACTTCAAGCATTAGTAAGGTACACATCAATAACATGTATATCACATATACCTTTGTTCACCTTGCCATCCTTCTTATCCGCCAAATACATGGGGCAGTTCAGCTTCCAGTGACTAGTCTGCTTGCAGTAGAAGCACTCAGTCTCAGGCTTAGGTCCAGATTTGGGTTTCTTCTCTTGAGTAGCAACTTGTTTGCCGTTCTTATTGAAGTTCCCCTTCTTCTTCCCTTTACCCTTTTTCTTGAAACTGGTGGTCTTATTAACCATCAACACTTAATGCTCGTTCTTGATTTCTACCTCCGCATCTTTTAGCATTGCAAAGAGCTCGGGAATAGTCTTATCCATCCCTTGCATATTATAGTTCATCACGAAGCTCTTGTAGCTTGGTGGCAGTGATTGAAGAATTCTGTCAATGACACTACCATCAGGAAGATTAACTCCCAGTTGAATCAAGTGATTATTATACCCAGACATTTTGAGTATATGTTCACTGACAGAACTATTCTCTTCCATCTTGCAGCTATAGAACTTATTGGAGACTTCATATCTCTCAATCCGGGCATTTACTTGAAATATTAACTTCAACTCTTGGAACATCTCATATGCTCCATGACGTTCAAAACGTCGTTGAAGTCCCGGTTCTAAGCCGTAAAGCATGGCACACTAAACTATCGAGTAGTCATCAGCTTTGCTCTGCCAGACGTTCTTAACATCGTCAGTTGCATCTGTAGCAGGCCTGGCACCCATCGGTGCTTCCAGGACGTAATTCTTCTGTGCAGCAATGAGGATAATCCTCAGGTTACGGACCCAGTCCGTGTAATTGCTACCATCATCTTTCAACTTAGCTTTCTCAAGGAACGCATTAAAATTCAACGGAACAACAGCACGAGCCATCTATCTACAACAAACATAGACAAGCAAAATACTATCAGGTACTAAGTTCATGATAAATTTAAGTTCAATTAATCATATTACTTAAGAACTCCCACTTAGATAGACATCCCTCTAATCATCAAAGTGATCACGTCATCCAAATCAACTAAACCATGTTCGATCATCACGTGAGATGGAGTAGTTTTCAATAGTGAACATCACAATGTTGATCATATCTACTATATGCTTCACGCTCGACCTTTCGGTCTCAGTGTTCCGAGGCCATACCTGTATATGCTAGGCTCGTCAAGTTTAACCTGAGTATTCCGCGTGTGCAACTGTTTTGCACCTGTTGTATTTGAACGTAGAGCCTATCACACCCGATCATCACGTGGTGTCTCAGCACGAAGAACTTTCGCAACGGTGCATACTCAGGGAGAACACTTTTACCTTGAAATTTAGTGAGAGATCATCTTATAATGCTACCGCCAATCAAAGCAAAATAAGATGCATAAAGGATAAACATCACATGTAATCAATATAAGTGATATGATATGGCCATCATCATCTTGTGCTTGTGATCACCATCTCCAAAGCACCGTCATGATCACCATCATCACCGGCGCAACACCTTGATCTTCATCGTAGCATCGTTTTTGTCTCGCCACCTATTGCTTCTACGACTATTGGTACCACTTAGCGATAAAGTAAAGCAATTACAAGGCAATTGCATTGCATACAATAAAGCAACAACCATATGGCTCCTGCCAGTTGCCGATAACTCGGTTACAAAACATGATCATCTCATACAATAAAATATAGCATCACGTCTTGACCATATCACATCACAACATACCCCGCAAAAACAAGTTAGACGTCCTCTACTTTGTTGTTGCAAGTTTTACGTGGTTGCTACGGACTAAGCAAGAAACGTTCTTACCTACGCATCAAAACCACAATGATAGTTCGTCAAGTTAGTGATGTTTTAACCTTCTCAAGGACTGGGCGTAGCCACACTCGGTTCAACTAAAGTAGGAGAAACTGGCACCCGCCAACCACTTGTGTGCAAAGCACGTTGGTACAACTAGTATCGCGTAAGCGTACGCGTAATGTCGGTCCGGGCCGCTTCATCCAACAAACCGCCGAACCAAAGTATGACATGCTGGTAAGCAGTATGACTTGTATCGCCCACAACTCACTTGTGTTCTACTCGTGCATATAACATCAACGCATAAAACCTAGGCTCTAATACCACTGTTGGGGAATGTAGTAATTTCAAAAAAATTCCTACGCACACGCAAGATCATCGTGATGCATAGCAACGAGAGGGGAGAGTGTTGTCCACGTACCCTCATAGACCGAAAGAGGAAGCATTAGCACAATGCGGTTGATGTAGTCGTACGTCTTCACGGCCCGACCGATCAAGCACAAAGCACGACACCTCCGAGTTCTTGCACACCTTCAGCTCGATGATGTCCCTCGAACTCTGATCTAGCTGAGTGTCGAGGGAAAGTTCCGTCAGCACGACGGCATGGTGACGATGATGATGTTCTACCGTCGCAGGGCTTCTCTTAAGCACCGCTACAATATTATCGAGGAGGACTATGGTGGAGGGGGGCACCGCACACGGCTAAGACATCAATGATCTATTGTTGTTGTGTCTAGGGTTCCCCCTGCCCCCGTATATAAAGGAGCAAGGGGGGGAGGTGCGGCCGGCCAGGAGGAGGCGTGCCAAGAGGAGTCCTACTCCCACCGGGAGTAGGACTCCCTCCCTTCCTTGTTGGATTAGGAGAAGGGGGAAAGAGGAGGGAGAGAGAGGAACGAAAGGGGGGCGCCGCCCCCCTCTCCTTGTCCTATTCAGACTAGGGGGGAGGGGCGTGCGGCCCTGCCCTAGCCGCCTCTCCTCTTCTCCACTAAGGCCCACTATGGCCCATTAAGCCCCCGGGGGGTTCCGGTAATCCCTCGGTACTCCGGTAAAATCCCGATTTCACCCAGAACACTTCTGATATCCAAATATAGGCTTCCAATATATCAATATTCATGTCTCGACCATTTCGAGACTCCTCGTCATGTCCATGATCACATCAGGGACTCCGACCTATCTTCAGTACATCAAAACTCATAAACTCATCATATAACCGTCATCGAAACTTTAAGCGTGCGGACCCTATGTGTTCGAGAACTATGTAGACATGACCGAGACACGTCTCCGGTCAATAACCAATAGCGGAACCTGGATGCTCATATTGGCTCCTACATATTCTACAAAGATCTTTATCGGTCAACCGCATAACAAAATACATTGTTCCCTTTGTCAGCGGTATGTTACTTGCCCAAGATTCGATCGTCGGTATCTCAATACCTAGTTCAATCTCGTTACCGGCAGGTCTCTATAATCGTTATGTAATGCATCATTCGGTAACTAACCCATTAGCTACATTGGTTGCATTACCGAGAGGGCCTAGAGATACCTCTCCGACAATCGGAGTGACAAAACCTAATCTCGAAATATGCCAACTCAACATGTACCTTTGGAGACACCTGTAGAGCTCCTTTCTAATCACCCTGTTACATTGTGACGTTTGGTAGCACACAAAGTGTTCCTCCGGTAAACGGGAGTTGCATATCTCATAGTTGTAGGAACATGTATAAGTCATGAAGAAAGCAATAGCAACATACTAAACGATCAAGTGCTAAACTAACGGATGGGTCAAGTCAATCACATCATTCTCCTAATGATGTGATCCCGTTAATCAAATGACAACTCATGTCTATGGTTAGGAAACTTAACCATCTTTAATTTACGAGCTAGTCAAGTAGAGGCATACTAGTGACACTATGTTTGTCTATGTATTCACACATGTATTATGTTTCCGGTTAATACAATTCTAGCATGAATAATAAACATTTATCATGATATAAGGAAATAAATAATAACTTTATTATTGCCTCTATGGCATATTTCCTTCACGGGGCGCGTAACTGTGGGGCCCACCTGTCAGCCCGTATATGAAAGAAAGAAATGGTAGTTTGAGTCTGTACCATGTTAATAAAATAGGAATACACTTTAGGGTGATCATTCGGTCACTGCCTCAACATACAGCTCCGTACTTTGTTGATAACACGATCAATGGACCAGTTAAAGTGTCCACATTCAGCAGCGCACATTACCATAGTGCCCACCCATCAGTGCGTATATGAAGGACAGAAATGGTAATAAATTAGTGGCCGGAGGCTATTCGAAGTCGTGAGACCTCTGGTTGGCAGTCGCCGGTGGTTGGGGGCGTTGATTGGGCGGTGGGGTGGGGATCACTGAAGAAAAAGCTCGGCGCGAGGGGCCTAGAGGGATGGCCGGTGCGGCGGACCGACGGTGGGGAGTGGTTTTGGGGAGGGCGGGGTGGCGTGGCAGCACGGGCCGGCCACGGGCGGCGGGGGCCGACAGTTCGGCCGGTGGTGGCTAGCGGCTCAAGGGGTGGTGTTTGATGATAAACTGGAGGCCCTTGATTTCGTATCCAACGGCTGGAAAATCTAATGATCAGAGATGAAAAAGTCAGTCAACTGACGTGTAGCCTCACCCCACATGTACACATGCATGCATGCAAGGCACGCATGCATGCAGGCATGCAACACTGACATGTACACATAACGTACACACGCACGCATGCAGGCGTGCAACACTGACACGTACACATGCACTCACGAACACACGCATGTACGCACCCATGCATGCAACACTGAAACGTACCCTTGCACACACGCAACACTCGCACGCCTACATGCACACAACACACGACACAAGACACACACTCAACCTATACGTGCATGCACCCTTTGTTAAGGACATGGATTGTTATGGGTATTAATCAATCTTATCTATGATAAGCAGAACATTGATGTTTGCAGCGGTCTTTATGAATCACAACGTATTGAATGGGCTACCAACATAGTAGGCTTATCTACATGAAAAAGATGACGTCACACTCAATGAACAATCATCAGTTTATGAAATGCCCGCTTCTGATCGCCCTGGCCCACCAAAGGTTCCTCTGCTGTGTGCTGCCTGCGTTGGGTTACTGACATGCAGGCCATGTACCCAAGGAGCCCACATGACAGTGGAAGAACGGTGTGGTGTCCTAGGTCAGATTCGAGGGCGCCACTCGCTACACGCCCGGCTGAACACGCCTCCTTGCCGCATTCAAACGCCTTCATGAAACCCGCTTGTGTGGAAGCCAAGAAACCCACTCTGGACACACGTCCGTTCATGATCGGGCCGTCATTAAACGCAACGCTGCCCAAGCTCCTCCCTTCCGCCGTCTATTTAATCTCCTATTTAAACGAGGCCAAACGCCGGCCAAGAATCGCACACCTCTGCCGCTCCCCTATGTCCTCCTTCACCATTTTGTCCACTCTTACAGTGGCTTACAAAGAGTAGTACGGCTGGGTAGCCCATCGGACACGAGTTATGCAGCTCGATGATCCACCTCCCTCCCCTCGCCCGACGGAGCCAGTTGCCGCCCCAAGCTTGCGCGCGGTTCAGCAACTCACCGCTCCAGGCCAGCTTGATGAGGAGCGGCGCACGGGCATCGTTGCTGCCGTCCACGCCACCGCCTCGTACCACGTCTCCCGTTTCTGTAGCCGAGACTCCCATGCCGGCGGCCGTGCCATGCAAGCAGTGACAGAAGCCGGGTGCATGGAGAGCGACGAGTCAGTGGCCAGCGCCTCCGCGTTCGCCGCCATCATCGAGAAGAAGTAGAACATGGGAGGCCGCCGCTGCTTGGGTCCCATGAAGGCCACCGCGAAGGCGACGCCAGCGTACACAACAGGTGTCTTGTCGGATCCATTTGTTGAAAGGACCTTCATCGACCCCGCATGGGCTCCACAGAAGAGGGGAATGTTAGGATGAACTCGAGCCGGTGCCGGCCATGGAGAAGTAGTGGCCGGTGATGAATTCGAACCGGTGCCGGCCACCATCATCTTAGGCATCAGCCAATGATATTAGTTGGGCAGTGGGGAAGCGAGCCGTCCTTTGCGCTGAAGCATATACCTCCGGGGCTCCCGGCAGTCCGGTGATTGTGCTGCCGGACATGAGGAACACAAATCGATCGGCGGGCGACCACTTAGGCCAGGTATTATATACTTGTGTTGTCCAGAACTAGCACTGTGTAGTTCATTCGTATGAAAATATGATATTTTATATGATTTCCGTCATTGTTTATATGAAATATTAGTTTGTCTACGTGTTTGCGTGAATTTCGTCCGGTTGGTTGAGTTGTTGTCATAATGTGTGCAGCTATGGTTGGATGCTGTAATTTGCGGGTTGCCAGTCGGTCTGCGAGCGGCTCGGGTGGCGTTGTGGGACAAAAAAAACACAGTTCGTGCAAGCTCATCTCCAACGTGCGCGCTAGAGGATGCATGAGCACCCGAGCCATTCCTCGTTCATCAGCGGCAAAGGAACCGATGGACAAAAGGGTCGCCAATATTTTGGCTACCCCGGGAAAGATCCGAACAGCCCCTCCCAATAGATTCAAATCCCTCGTTTGCCGTGGAATTTTGCCATGTGTTGTTTTCATGGACTAGAAAGATGCATGTGCATTGCACAGAACATCAAGATGCATTTTTTTACAAACTCCCGCATGCATGCAAGGGATAATTAATGTCCTCCTTTGCTAGTACCACGAGGCAAACACCATTAATATTGAATCGATTAGTGTTAGGCCTTGTATATCTGCAAACTATAATTTTGATAGTGGCCCCTTGTATATAAAAATGGAGGGAGAAAGATGAGAGATGAGGTGAGGAGGAGTGGGGCATGGTGGTGACTAGTGAACGGATTGGGCGGAGGCATGGGGATGGACGGTGCATTATGTCTAGGATAGTATCTCTCTCACACACACCTACGTAGGTGGGGGACATGCACGAAGAGAAGAGGTGCACGCACGGCGCACATACTCCCGTCTCTTTCCCAACCACACCCGCGCGGGTACACGGTGGAGCTCATTTCTGTATGGAAAGGCAGCCCATGTGGTAAATTGACACGTGTAATGGTTGTCCACTTGGTGGAGGGAGGATCGTCTACCACGGGTGAACAAAAAAATTGCAACTTGACGTGTTATGATAAAAAAGAGGCAAACCATGTGGGGCCTACCTTAGAGGCAAGGATCTATACACTGGAGTACTTTTGATGTGTCCCGTCAACACGCAGAACAAGGAGAAGCTTGCTTAGTACACCGTATCCCCAGCACACGGGCGCGGTAGCTCGCAGGATGAGGTGAAGCTTGCTTACGAGTAGTAGTAGTAGTACTGTACGCCTTACGCCCGCTCCCTCGCCCACGCGCGCGGTGGCTCGCAGGACAAGGAGAAAATTTTACTACTCCCTCTGTTTACTCCTCGTCCCTACTACGTACCTTGGTTAGAGAGATTATCATATTATTGGAATATATATGTCCTTTAGTACTCCCACCATTTACTTATACAAGGCCATTATAAAAAAAATACATTTTGCATCTATACAAGGCCACAAATAGTAATCGAGACAAAAGTTACTACTCCCTCCTTTCCAGTTTATGGCTCAATTTCAAAATCTCTCCAACCAAGTAGACGGTGAGTGGTCGAATTAATTTCATAGTTTGCAAAAGTAATTAGTACGCTCATTTTTCTCAAGAAGTTATGTTTACCGAGGCATTAATTAGAACGAATGCATGAATGACCACTAAATTTCCATGAACTTCTATATGCATTGGTGAGTTTCCTCTTGACACTGCTTGCATCGGGTGATCTAACGCACCTCGAAATCCAACATGTAATGGTACTACTACTAGTAGTAGAATTGAGACTTATCAAACGGAAAAACGAATGTTTTTTAGATGAGCCCTATAAACCCGAGTGGGTACGTACTCCGTAAAAACAGATTTTTCCAAAACTAAGTCGCTCCCTTTCATGAATTCTGTAGTATACTCCTCCTTCGACGCCCCCATTCATGAATTCTGTACTTCCTGTCGCTGACATGTGGGACATATAGCAATCGGGTCAACGTGTCAAGCACCGAATAACAGTGCAGAACAGCAGGGGGATGCACCCCACTCATACCGGCCCAGTAGTAGTAATGAGCAATGAGACGTCAAATCACAATGTCGCACCTTCCCAGACGGACGAAGCAACCATTATTTCACACTTCGGTTTGCCATCATCTCAAATCACGTAGTATTGCTTCTGCCTCAAGAGGGACATGCGCATCGCCTTGGTACATCATGACACGTGGGACCGCATGACAGGCCATGCTCCCCTGACAATCGCTCGGTAAAATCACCTCATTTTTACTATACTTCCTCTGTTATCAGTTTACATGGCATGCACGTCATTCTAGGTTGAGAATTTAACTGGCTATATATGTGATGAACAATACTCTAGCCTTTTAAAAAATGTATACTTTTGTACAGTAGTAGTATCGATGGATTGCGCCATGGAGCAAAAATTGAAATAAAAAAAGGTGGTAAATATAGAGAGCGCTCGTCGCCAAATTATGCATATAGTACTATTAAAAAAGCAAGTAGGTGCTTAATTGGGGTGCTAAATTCTATTAAAGAAATACTAGTAGTATGTACATACTGAAGAGTTAAAGTAACAAGAAGAAACATAACATAGTTCTGCTAGGGGCTCAGCACAACACACCCCTCAAATTAAACTAAGCACACCTGAAATTAAACTATGCAACTAATCCGATAGACACTGCATTAGAACCACCATGAGCAATGATACTACCACCTTACTCACTCGGAGTCCTCGTCCACGTCCTCGACTTCATCCTTGTCCCTCTTCCTCTTGGCCGATACTTCTTTGCTTGAACCGCACACATGGCTCTTGCTCTTCACCCAACCCTTGTAGATATTGAAACAAAGGTAGCCATCCATTTCAGCATAGTGGATGTGGTCTATATCTACTACATTCCGCTGCCATGCATGACGATGAAACGTGTAATGAGGTTTCTCCAGTTTACCGTACGAAGGATGAACCATGGCTCCTGCCAGGGTCAGCATTGAAGGCTGGCCACTGGAGGGCAGTAGCCGATTCTTCTGGAGGTCGAAGGGGTTGCCTACAACGAGGCCTATCCGACCTAGGACTTCTTTATCGTTCGTAAAGTCTACAGTAATGAATTTGACTAGGTTGCTCTCGAGGAAGTTCTTAAAATCCAGGCATTCAACATCGGCATGGCATATGTGGTAGACCAAGCATAAGTCATGCACGCAAACCTAGATCACGGTGGGCTTCTTCCTCTCTTCATCCTTTAGATCCTTCTCTCGTCCCAGGACTGTGGTGTACTAAACATCTAGCCCAGCGACCCACTCATCATTTGAGTTTTCGAACATGCGTCTGAAGCAAGAAAGGCATCCTTTCACCGTCTCGGATGAACGGGTGTAGATGACGTTGAGCTCATCACCGGTGATGGTTCTAACCTTGTACTCACCGCCGATCATGGAGATTTGGGACACCATGGATTTGGGAGGAGGGATAGGATTAGTGGAACTGCCGTAATGTGAAAGGATGGGACGACTAGGAGCAAATCGCCATAATATTAAAGGACGTGCGGGGACGAGTAGGAGGAACTGCCAGCGTGCGAACGGCAGGGTAGTGGCTTTCCATTCTCCCATGATATGGGCTTCCGAGAGTCCTTGGATCTGAGATCGAATGGTTGCATGGCGTGATTCTAGACCTATGGGTAAATATCCTATCCTGGAGGGTTATTCTGCAAATTTTCAGCAACTTAGCACGCGACCATTTGATCTCAGATCCAAGGGCTGCCAGCAGCCCGTTGTCGGTGTCACAACCGGCGGATCTCGGGTAGGGGGTCCCGAACTGTGCGTCTAAGGCTAATAGTAACAGGAGGCGGGGGACACAATGTTTACCCAGGTTCGTCCCTCTCGATGAAGGTAATACCCTACTTCCTACTTGATTTATCTTGATGATATGAGTATTACAAGAGTTGATCTACCACGAGAGTGTAGAGGCTAAACCCTAGAAGCTAGCCTATGGTTATGATTGTTGTTGTCCTACGGACTAAACACTTCGATTTATATAGACACTGGAGGGGGCTAGGGTTACACAGAGTCGGTTATAGAGAAGGAGATCTACATATCCGGATTGCCAAGCTTGCCTTCCACGCAAAGGAGAGTCCCACCCGGACACGGGATGAAGTCTTCAATCTTGTATCTTCATAGTCCAACAGTCCGGCCAAAGTATATAGTTCGGCTGTCCGAGGACCCCCTAATCCAGGACTCCCTCAGTAGCCCCTGAACCAGGCTTCAATGACGATGAGTCCGGCGCGCAGATTGTCTTCGGCATTGCAGGGCGGGTTCCTTCTCTGAATAATCCATAGAAGATCTTGAATATGAGGATCGTGTCTGGCTCTGTAAAATAATTTCCATATACCACTGTAGAGAGCATAATATTCCACAAATCTAATATGCTGACAATTTTTCATAGCGTGACATCACGCTGCGGCCCGGTCATTACGAACCATTTTTCCCAGCCTGCCGCTGCATGTGTCGCGAGGCAATTTTATTGGCACGTCTTGTTGAAGCAGAGATCATGTTCCCCTCATCACGGGATTCTCATCATTACGGGTGTGGGCAACCCAACCATGCTTGTTAGTATGACTCCTCGATTTTAGGCAAGTCCCAAATGGCCACGCGGAGGATGCTTGATATTCACCCTCTTTATAAAGGGGCCAAGCCCTGTCCTTTTCTTCCCACGCTCGATCCTTGCCTTCCCCCACCTCGAGTTCCAAAACCCAAGGCTCAGGCTAAGCGCTTTGGACCTTAATCAAGGTCCAGATCCAACCTTCAAGGCCGGTGGATGGCCTCCTCTGTCACAGAGGAGGACATCAAGAAGCTTAGGGAGGCCAGGTATCTGACCGCCGAAATCCCGCACAGGCTGCCTGCTCAAGGGCAGGTCATTCCCACTCCCGAACCCAATGAGAGTGTTGTATTTGTTTCCCACTTCCTATGAGGGCTAGGCTTTAGTCTTGAGCCCTTTGTTTGAGGGCTCATGTTCTATTACAGGCTAGATTTCCATGATCTAGCTCCAGATTCCATCCTTCACATCTTGTCGTTTATCGTCGTGTGTGAGGCCTTCCTCCACATCACCCCACACTTCGTCTTATTGCTCAAGACCTTCAATGTGAAGCCGAAGATGATCGATGGGCGACACGCAGAGTGCGGAGGCGCTATAATAAGCAAAGGCGCCAACGCCTTATGGCCAAAGTGTTCCTTCCCAGAGGTGTCTGACTTATGGCAACGAGAGTGGTCTTACATCAGAGCTCCCCGAGGCACAAAGAGGGTGGCCGCCCCCGCCTTCCGCTCGGGCCCTCCGCCCCAATTGGTGTCATGGGTCAACAAGGAGCTGGACTGGGGTCCAGTAAATGACATGCTGACATTGCAAAGCCGCATCCGAGATCTCCTCAAGAGGGACATCAGTCTTGTCAAGGTAATACAAGTAATGCTAGTTCGTCGGGTCCCTCCATGCCAATGTCGATCTCTCCGTATGTGGGAGTTCAACCCGGAAGGACTGCAAACTATTCAACAATTCTTCGGCATGACGCTTGATGAGATGTATGGATTGTTCTTCGGATCACGAATAAAGTGTTCGGACACCATCGAGGATGCGGGTCTCAACTGCAACCGTCCAGATACCCAAGTAAGTAATTCCGCGACCGAACATGCCGTCTTTATATTTGTCACAACATCATTCTGAAAAATTGCTCTCGGCCAGGACTGGATAAGAAAGGCGGAGAGGATCAGGTGTTCGGCCCCCCTTCTCGAAGGCTCGCCGGATCCTGTACTAACCAGGATGCTTGAGCGCGCACCCTATCAAGTGCCATCGGGGGAAGATGAAGGGAGGAATAGAGAAGCCGAAAGCGGGCTTCATACATTACATATCCAAACCGGGCGAATTAGTATCTCCACGAAGGAGGATAATCGGGAGGTGAATCTAGAATCCCCTCTCCCCACGGGAAGAAAAGGGACGCCTCTAAAGACTTGGAAACGGAGGTTTCCAAAAAAGGGAAGAAACCTTCGCCAGGGGGCCCTGCCCCAGAGGGCGTCCTTACCGCACAACACCTGCATGGGGGCCAGCCATCAACCGAGCTGTAAGTGAACGAAAGTACTTTGGTAAATATATCTTGCTTTACCTCTAAGAAGAATAACCGAGACATATATTTTGCAGTCCGGCTCGTAACCCTTCTCGACAAAGTTCATCTTCGGGGGATCTTCTTCCGGAGATGATGGAGAGAGAAATGCCTCCTCCTGCCTCCCCGCCTCATGGGGTGGACGACCCCGAGGTGTCATCACGGAGGACTTCTCCTGGTCCGCAAAGGCTAGAAGGTAATTCTTTGGCCGCCCGAAGTCCGGAGTATTCGGCTCCCAAGGAGAGCAACAGAAAGAGTCCGGGATTGTCCGGTGCACAACTGGACACACTGATGGGTCTTCTGGAGCAGGCGGTTATATCAGAGGCGCATCGTACCTTAATGCGTACAGTGGTTGAGAGGATTTCATCCGCCAAAAGTGGGTTGAATGAAGCTTTTACGAGCCTGCTAAGAGGCTTTGAGGTACGCAAACTAATATATATGTATTTTTGACAGTATCGCACACGCTAGGTGTGCTTTGTAAAGATAGTAACCCCTGAGACTCTAGTTGCCGTCCAGGGCGGCAAATAGAGAATCATAGTCCTAGG
>NW_025230881.1:0-12681 GCF_018294505.1 Triticum aestivum
AGGAGTACCGTGATTACCCTAACGAAGAACCGTATCCGTGCATCGAACCATCAGGCAAGCAACCAACCATTTGATCATATCGATACAATCCCATGTTCTCGCTCCTGCTCTCTTTTACTGCATTAAGACAACGCGATTCAAACTGCTGTGTGCTACGGTAGTTGAACCCATTTCCTCTGCATGACCTGTCATTGCCACAGTAACTAGATGAAACCCACTAGCATGTGTAGGAGTTGATTGAGCCATATGTATGTGTTGTTCCTACCTTGCTATGCCTGCTATGCTTAGAGTCGTGTTAGGTCTGGTTCATCTGGGTGATGGGCTAGAGTGAAATGTTAATGTCGGTAATGAGAGTGGTGTGGTGAACACGATTTGGTAAAGGTATCGATGAGAGGCCATGTAGGAGTACATGGTGGGTTGTTTCATTGAAACCGACCTTAAGCACTGAGATCTGTATGTGTGATTTAAGAATCAGCTACTACCATGCATTGGGCCCGAAACCAATGGACCCTCTCGACTTCTTATTCACCCTAGTTCTCCGTCCAGGAGTTGCAAGTAGTTTCTGGTGTTTGTAGCCTACTAGAGGCCGTGGACAGCGCTGACCGTAGGGGTGGGCTGTGATGCGGTAGGTACGTGGCCGGGTGTACCGAATACCCGTTAGGTATCTCGGGAACCCTGTTCACATCGTTCGGGGCCGTATGGGAAACTTCGGCCGGACTCCCTGCGGATGGAACCTGAATAGGCGATAAACCTGGACTGGAGGCTTAGGTGATTAGGTAGGTCGTGGCCGACACCCACGTTGGGCTTCCGCTTGAAGGTTGCCGAGTACATGTCGTGTAAACGACGGTAAGTGGTGAGAGCGTGTATGAAGAAGTACCCCCTGCAGGGTTAACACGATCTATTCGAATAGCCGCGTCCGTGGTAAAGGACTACTTGGTTGCCTATACAGTTCATAGACAAGTAAATGGAAACTACTAAAAGCCTCAAGATAAGTGTGAGTGCCGAGGATGGCTCTTCCGTAGGAAGACGGAGGTGGATCCTCGGTAGGGTATTGAAGTGGTGAGTAGTGGACTCGTGTGCGCAAAACCATTTCAGTTGGAGTATCGTAGGATAGTCTAGCCAAGAGTCAAAGCTGGCTTGCTGCAACAACTCCACCAACCCTTCTTGATACTATGCATGTATGTAGGATCTGATGTAAGTCTTGCTGAGTACCTTTGTACTCATGTTGCTATAATCTACATTTTTACAGAAGACGCTGCAACCCCTTCTGATGGGTTCTATGTAGACGTTGACATCAACGAGTAGGCTAAAGACCCAGGTGGTGACCCTGAGCTTGTGGAGGACCACGTAGTATAGCTAGGCTTTCCAAGCCTCTTTTATTTTACTAGTTGTCTGTACTCAGACAAGTTACTTCCGCTGTTGGCTTGTATGACTGTATGACTTGTATGTTGGGTCGCGAGACCCGTACCTTTGTGTATGATATGTATGGCTCCCTGAGCCTTAAATAAAGTACTTGTGTCGTAGAGTCATGTTGTGATGCTTCGTTGTATTTGCACATATCGAGCATATTGTGTGTATGATTGAAATGCTTGGTATGTGTGGGATCTGACTATCTAGTTGTTTATCTTTAGTAGCCTCTCTTACCGGGAAATGTCTCCTAGTGTTACTGCTGAGCCATGGTAGCTTGCTACTGCTCTGGAACACTTAGGCTGGCCGGCATGTGTCCTTCTTCGTTCCTGTGTCTGTCCCTTCGGGGAAATGTCACGCTTTGAGTACCGGAGTCCTGTTAGCCCGCTACAGCCCGGTTTACCGGAGTCCTGCTAGCCCAGTGCTACAGCCCGGACCCACTTGCTGATGACCGACACGTTCGAAGCTGGGTCATGGATGCCTGTCCCTGTAAGTCTGTGCCACTTTGGGTTTACGACTAGTCATGTCAGCCCGGGCTCCTTATCATATGGATGCTAGCGACACTATCATATACGTGAGCCAAAAGGCGCAAACGGTCCCGGGCAAAGGTAAGACGACACCCGTGGGGATACCGTGCGTGAGGCCGCAAAGTGATATGAGGTGTTACCGGCTAGATCGATGTGACATCGAGTCGGGGTCCTGACATTTGCCTTCTTGATACTATGCATGTATGTAGGATCTGATGTAAGTCTTGCTGAGTACCTTTGTACTCATGTTGCTATAATCTACATTTTTACAGAAGACGCTGCAACCCCTTCTGATGGGTTCTATGTAGACGTTGACATCAACGAGTAGGCTAAGACCCAGGTGGTGACCCTGAACTTGTGGAGGACCACGTAGTATAGCTAGGCTTTCCAAGCCTCTTTTATTTTACTAGTTGTCTGTACTCAGACAAGTTACTTCCGCTGCTGGTTTGTATGACTGTATGACTTGTATGTGGGGTCGTGAGACCCGTACCTTTGTGTATGTTATGTATGGCTCACTGAGCCTTAAATAAAGTACTTGTGTCATAGAGTCATGTTGTGATGCTTCGTTGTATTTGCACATATCGAGCATATTGTGTGTATGATTGAAATGATTGGTATGTGTGGGATCTGACTACCTAGTTGTTTATCTTTAGTAGCCTCTCTTACCGGGAAATGTCTCCTAGTGTTACCGCTGAGCCATGGTAGCTTGCTACTGCTCTGGAACACTTAGGCTGGCCGGCATGTGTCCTTCTTCGTTCCTGTGTCTGTCCCTTCGGGGAAATGTCACGCTTTGAGTACCGGAGTCCTGTTAGCCCGCTACAGCCCGGTTTACCGGAGTCCTGCTAGCCCAGTGCTACAGCCCGGACCCACTTGCTGATGACCGACACGTTCGAAGCTGGGTCATGGATGCCTGTCCCTGTAAGTCTGTGCCACTTTGGGTTTACGACTAGTCATGTCAGCCCGGGCTCCTTATCATATGGATGCTAGCGACACTATCATATACGTGAGCCAAAAGGCGCAAACGGTCCCGGGCAAAGGTAAGACGACACCCGTGGGGATACCGTGCGTGAGACCGCAAAGTGATATGAGGTGTTACCGGCTAGATCGATGTGACATCGAGTCGGTGTCCTGACAGCGTTGGCATCAGAGCCGGACTGCCTGTAGGTTCTCCAAGCCAAACTGGTCGATGTTGAGTCTAGAAATTCTTTAGTTATATGTAGGGGAATTGCTTGTGGGTTGGAACGTAAGGCTCTTTTTACTCCTTATACCTTATGACTTTCTGATCTGAGTCAGTCCATTCTTCCACCGGGGGTTAAGGAATTAGGTTCTGTTCTCTCTATAAGGATCACGAGTTACTAGTCAGTAGTACCTTATAAGTTTGATGGATACCAGCCTAGTTCAGTTCTACTACCACATTGTGTTGTTAGAATGGTTCCAGAACTTTGATGTGATGATGTTGAGTGTGTACGAAATCCTTTGTCAAATGTCTCAATATCCTTTTTGAGCATTTACAGCTGTTATGCTGCCGAAATTTTGCTAGAAATTCTAATGCCCTTGCATTATGATTGTGCTTTCAGATGGCCACTCGCGACCTCAATCAAGTGGTTCGCCTGACTCGATGCCTAGATGTACCCGGCCATACTGCTAAGTTGGTCAGGGTAATGACTGAGGCTGGATATCGCTGGTATCCCGAGTACACGGTCGAAGAGCAATTCCGGGACTTTAATCAAAGCCAGTATCTCTGCACTGTCAGGATATTTCCATCTTATCCTGGATCCACCGAGCCTCTTCACTGCTCCTATGGACTCGGGGTTACTATTGAGATGGCTGTGCAGGACGCCGCCTACTCTATGATGACCATTATGCGAGTCAGATCTGGTCTATTTCGGGACTCTGACTTCCGGTATATGCCAGGATCACTTCCGGGAGCACAAGGGTATCTCCAGGCTATCTATGCTGATTCCACTCAGGAGGATTCACGGACTCGCACCACTGCTGAGATGCTCGAGGATAAGGACAGTGAAAATCGGGCCTTAAGGTTAGAGCTCTTCAATACCCGTGCTGACCACTGGGCTACTTTGACTCGGTTCGCACCGGCGGTGCAAGCTGGATATTCAGATATGCGCGATCTCTATCCTGTGAGATCTGCTCTGCCAGACGTGATGGTTTGGCGTGATGTAGGAGGCATCACCCCACCTCGCGGTCCCCGCAGGCCACCGTTTGCTGGTCCAAGGCCTCATCCTAGCCCCTATGGTCCACAAGCTCCGCGAGACCGTCTGTTTCCGGATGATCATGTTGAACTTCCAGGCTATGGAGGTGACTTCTACGAGGACTACTACGGATCGGTCTGAGTTAGTAGTAGTATCACTAGTTCGCACTAGCTGTGTCGTCTATCGTCCCGCGTGACTCGTGGGATATGACTTAGTTTGTACTCTTCCGGAGGTGTAGAAAAATAATGTATAGGAGTTTGGGATGCCTTCGATAAGATGTAATCCTTTTTCACCGTAATAGTACTTTGTTTGGTCTTGTACTAAACCCTGTATGGTGTGTATGACGATGGAATAAAAGAAGCAGTTTCTGTATCTATCATGTCATACGAATGATCATCTTGCATTCCGACTTATTCCTTACATTATGTATCCTATGTCGGAATTTTATCATCCTGACTAAAACATTCTCTTGATTTCCTAGGATGGTCAACACACGCGCTAACCCTGCTTCCCAAGAGCAGGTCGAAGGCAGTGAAGCCAGGAATGAAAGTCTGCCTCATCCTCCTTCACTAGCCGAGGTGATGATGGAAGCTGAGAGAAACAAGCGGGAGACAAACCGTTTGTTGGAGCATATTGAACAGAATACAGCACACCATCAGAGGGCTAACGTGGTGTCACTCAGTGATTTTATCAAATTGCATCCACCCACGTTCCACCACTCCGTCGAGCCTCTCGACGCTGATGACTGGCTTCGCAGTATCTCTCACAAACTGCGTTCCGCGCTGGTAGCGGAGGCTGACAAGGTCACCTTTGCTGCATATCATCTTGAAGGCCCCGCTAGTCTATGGTGGGAGAATTATGGAGCTATGCGCCCAGCGGGCCATGTCACCACTTGGGCTGAGTTCAGCGAGGCTTTCCGTGAACATCACATTCCGGAGGGTCTCATGGACCGTAAGCGTGAAGAATTTTGCAATTTCACCCAAGGCCGACTTTCTGTGGATGCCTATAGCAGGGAGTTTGGTAAGCTCGCCCGATATGCAACTGAGGAAGTGTCTACTGACGCCAAGAAGCAAGCAAGGTTCCGTAAGGGCCTTAGTCCTGAGCTTCGCCGCGACCTCCGTCTGCATGAGTGCACATCTTTTCCGAAACTTGTCAACAAAGCCATCAGTGCTGAAACTGGTCAGACTGATTATGACGCAACACGCAAGCATGGCCGTGACATGGGTTCCTCATCCGGTGCTGGTCCTCAGAAGCGCCGCGTGTGGGTGCCCAACACCGCCCTGCCACCCAGGTTCACACCGAGGCCATCTTTCCAGGCGCCTCGCCCCGTTCAACAATCTGCTCCAGCCAAGCCCTATGGGGGTCCAACCAATAATGCTCCTCCACGTACCAGTTCCGTGACTTGTTTCAAATGTGGGGAATCTGGTCACTATATGCGTGAGTGCCCCCAGACCAACCCCAATCAATCTGCTAAAGCTGTTGGCCGTGGCAAGCCGACAGGAAAAATATTCCACGCCAAGCCGGTCACCGCTTCACGTGGCCATGTCAACTGTATCTCTGCCGAAGAAGCTCAAGAGGATCCCAACGTTGTTCTCGGTACGCTTCTTGTTAATTGTCACCCGGCATCTGTTCTTTTCGATACAGGAGCCTCTCATTCTTTTATATCTGAAAATTATGCTCGTTTGCATAACGTTGCATTCTGTGACTTGCCATCCACTATGGAAATCTCTACCCCTGGGTCTAGATGGCAGACCTCTAGGGTAAGTTATGGAAATGAGATCCAAGTCGACAGACTTGTTTTCCTTGCATCTTTGATAGCCCTTAAATCTTCAGATATTAATATCATTCTGGGTATGGACTGGATGTCAGCTCATCATGCCCAAATTGATTGCTTCTCTAGGACTGTTCAACTCACCCACCCTTCGGGGAAGATAGTCAATGTCTTGACCCGAATAGCCAAGCGACAATTATATTCTCTTAACGCCAGCCCTTTGCCAGACCTTGAGGACGTGCCGGTAGTCCGTGACTTCCCGGATGTCTTTCCAGAGGAATTGCCAGGTGTTCCACCTGACAGGGATGTTGAGTTCGTAATAGACCTCATTCCAGGAACCGTTCCGATTGCTAGAAGACCCTACAAGATGGCACCTCTAGAACTAGCCGAACTTAAGAAACAACTCGATGAGTCCTTGAAAAAGGGTTTCATCCGCCCTAGTTCATCTCCGTGGGCTTGCCCCGTCCTGTTCGTCAAGAAGAAGGATGGTATGGACCGGATGGTTGTAGATTACCGACCTGTCAACTTGGTCACAATCAAGAACAAATATCCACTTCCCAGGATCAACGACCTGTATGATCAGCTCGCTGGATCCTCAGTCTTCTCCAAGATGGATTTGAGGTTGGGCTACCATCAAATCAAAATCAGAAACGGGGACATTCCTAAAACGGCCTTTGTTACTCGTTATGGCCAATACGAGTACACCGTCATGTCCTTCGGATTAACCAACGCTCCAGCCACCTTTTCTCGGTTAATGAACTCAATCTTCATGGAGTATTTGGATAAATTCGTCGTAGTTTATCTCGATGATATACTCATCTACTCCAAGAACGAGGAAGAACATGCCGAACATCTAAGGCTAGTGTTGAAGAAACTTCGAGAGCATCGCCTTTATGCCAAATTTTCTAAATGTGAATTCTGGTTGTCAGAAGTGACCTATCTGGGTCATGTAATATCTGGTAAAGGTATTGCTGTTAACCCTGAGCGAGTTCAAGCCATCCTTGATTGGACTCCACCCGAATCGGTCAAGCAAGTTCGGAGTTTTCTAGGCTTAGCGAGCTATTGTCGTCGCTTTGTCGAGAACTTCTCCAAGGTTGCTAAACCTCTAACCGAACTCCTCAAGAAAGATAAAAAGTTCGAATGGACTCCACAATGTGAGCACAGCTTTCAGGAACTGAAAAGACGCCTGACCTCTGCTCCCGTGCTGGTACCGCCAGACTTCTCCAAGGACTTTGTTATCTACTGCGACGCCTCGCGACAAGGACTAGGTTGCATTCTTATGCAAGATCGACACGTAATTGCTTACGCTTCACGGCAATTGCACCCACATGAGGAGAATTATCCTACTCATGATCTAGAGCTTGCAGCCGTAGTCTATGCACTTAAGACCTGGCGACATTACCTCCTCGGTAATTGTTGCGAAATATTCACTGATCACCAAAGTCTGAAGTACATTTTCACCCAACCGGATTTGAATCTCAGGCAGAGACGTTGGGTTGAATTGATCACAGACTTCGACTTAGGAATAACCTACACCCCAGGGAAAGCCAACGTCATGGCTGATGCGCTAAGTCGTAAATCTTATTGTAACAACCTGATGTTACAACAAAGTCAACCGCTTCTCCATGAGGAATTTCGGAAGCTTAACCTTCACATTGTACCTCAAGGTTTTCTTGCCACCTTGGTAGCAAAACCTACTCTTACGGATCAAATCATCGCTGCCCAAAAGCGAGATAAGGGAATATCTAAAATCAAAGAGAACATTGCTAGCGGAGGTGCTAGTTGTTTCTCCACAAATGATCATGGTGTTGTGTACTTTGAGAACCGTCTAGTGGTTCCCAAGAACCAGCATCTACGGCAGTTGATCCTTAAGGAGGCTCATGAATCTCCTCTCACCATTCATCCCGGTAGTACTAAAATGTATCAGGACCTACGCCAGAGGTTCTGGTGGACTAGGATGAAGAGAGAAATTGCTCAGTATATTGCCAATTGCGACGTCTGTCGTCGTGTAAAAGCAGAGCATCAACGGCCTGCTGGCACCCTTCAACCATTAGCTATTCCTGAATGGAAATGGGATAAAATTGGTATGGATTTCATTACCGGTTTTCCCAGGACCAAAAGAGGGAATAATGCTATTTTCGTCGTGGTCGATCGTCTTTCCAAAGTAGCTCATTTCTTACCTGTTCGTGAGAGTATAACCGCTAGTCAGCTGGCAGACTTATACATCTCCCGAATAGTGTCCCTCCATGGTGTTCCTTTGGAAATCAATTCGGATCGAGGAAGTCTTTTCACCTCTCGATTTTGGGAAAGTTTCCAAAATGCTATGGGAACTCGTCTCTCCTTTAGCACCGCTTTCCACCCTCAGTCAAGTGGTCAAGTGGAACGCGTCAATCAGATTCTAGAAGACATGCTTCGAGCTTCCGTTATCTCTTTCGGAATGGACTGGGAGAAGTGCCTTCCATTTGCCGAATTCGCTTACAACAACAGCTATCAATCTAGCTTGGGTAAAGCCCCTTTTGAAGTTCTCTATGGACGACGATGTCGAACACCCCTTAACTGGTCAGAGACCGGGGAAAGACAATTCTTTGGCCCGGATATGATTCAGGAAGCAGAAGAACAAGTTCGTATCGTTCGTGAAAAGTTGAAAACAGCCCAATCCCGTCAAAAGAGTCAATATGACCGAAAACATAAGGCTATGACTTTCGAGGTTGACGAGAAGGCTTATCTTCGGGTCACCCCTCTGAAGGGAACCCATCGTTTCGGTATCAAAGGCAAATTGGCTCCTCGTTACATTGGACCTTTTCGCATTCTTGCCAAACGAGGAGAAGTTGCCTATCAGTTGGAGCTACCCCCGCACCTCTCCAGAGTTCACGATGTCTTCCACGTTTCTCAACTCAGGCGCTGCTTCTCGGATCCTATCCGTGAAGTGGACCACGAAACGCTTGATCTCCAAGATGATCTTACATATCGAGAGTACCCCATTCGTATCCTCGATCAGGCCGAACGTACCACGCGACGTCATAATATCAAGTTTCTCAAGGTTCATTGGTCGCACCATTCTGAGGATGAAGCAACTTGGGAAAGGGAGGATCGTCTTCGACTTGAATATCCCGCCTTCTTCGCGGAGGAACCCAAATCTCGGGACGAGATTCTTTTGAGTGGGGGTGAGTTGTCACACCCTAGCTAGTCATGCATTAGAGTGTTGCATCATGTTTACTCTTTCATCAGAAACTTGAAATGGGGATGATAGAACCCCCAGTCCCCTCTGAAACCAACTAGGGTTACTAAAATAATTTTTCAATGAACCTGAAATGCCCTTCTAAAATGCCCATCATTTTTGCCTTGGTTCAGAACCTCTGCCAAAAGTGGTGCACATTTTCCTAGGCCATCCTAAGGTTTTTGATTTAAATCATAAATATTTGAATTTGGGCATTTAAAATAATATAAAATATTTAAATGCTCAAATATCTCCAAACTAAAATGTTTCATGTTGGAAATAATCCAACAATGGACCAGGAGTAGTTTGGTGATTTTTGGAGTTGCCTAGGTATTTTATTTAATTCAACAAAATTGCAGATATATTAAATAGAAACAGAAAAAAAGGGAAAAACTTACCTGTGCGGCCCAGCCAGCTGGCCGGCCCAGCTAGCCAGCCCAGCCCACCACCGCCGTCGTCCTCCTGGCGCCAGTCGGCCAGGCGTGTGGCCGGCGCGCGCGCACGGCCACCGCGCCACGCCACCTCTCTCCCTGCCTGCCTGCCCTCCCCTCCTCGTCTCGGTGTCCCTGGACGACGCCACGCCTCTCCCCCTGCGCTCTCTCACTCTCCCCCGGCTCTCCCCTCGCTCTCTCTCTCGCCCGGCCGAACACCACCGTCGCCGCCGTTCGCCATAGCCACCGTCTCCGACCACCCCTCGCTCCCCCGACTAGCTCAGGAGCTCCGCCTCGACTCCCTCTTCCTCCCCACCGCTCCACAGCTCCCCGGAAGCCCTGCATCGCCGCCACGTCGCCGTTCCCCTCTTCGGGCTCCGACCACCGTCGCCGTCGAATTCGCCGTCTCCAGCGCGTCCCCGAGCCCGCTTCGACGCCCACTGCAACCGCGGTGAGCTACGCCATCGTTTCCCCCTCTCCTTCCCCTCGTTCCCTCACCGTAGCCTCCTCCCCACCACGGCCGAACCTCCGCCGTCGCCGAGCTCGCCGTCGACGCAGCTCCGGTGACCATTTGGTCACCCCGGCGAGTCCAACGAGTTCACAAAACCCCGTAGAGCATCCCTAGCGCCTCGCTTTGCTCGACTTCGAGCTCCAGCACCGTTCCCGTGCACGACCGAACCCCGGCGGCCGCAGCCGAGCTCGCCGCCGTCGACTCCGGCCACCCCGACCCCAACGAGCTCCGCCAAGAGCTGCGGGTTGCCCTCAGCTCCCCTCCGGTGGTCTCCGCGGTCCGTTTGGTGGCCGAAATGACCAAAATCACTTCCGCCGCCGCGTCGGGCTCGCCGGCGACTAAACGCCGGCAGCCGACACTGACTTTGACCACGGGTGGGCCCTGGTTGACTCCTCTGAGTCAATGACAGGTGGGGCCCAGCCCTGTTAATTAAACAGGATTAGTTTTAATTAAGTTTAATTAAAATAATCCCCCTGACATGCGGGACCCACTGTCAGGTTTGACCCAGACCTGTTCCGTTGACCTGCTGACGTCACACTGACGTCAGGCTGACGCAGTAATTGAATTTCTGGATTTAAATTAAATCAGGAAATTCCAGAATATTAATTAAACTTCAAAAATTCATAACTTTTATTCTGTAACTCCAAATTGGACAAATTATATATGAAAAATGATCAGAAAAATCCAATCTATCCATCTGTACCATTTTCATGCATGATCAAACAAGTTAAATTGATGTTTTAAGCAGAACAAGAAAAGGCACTTTAAAAGGCCATATTTGAATTTGAAATTTGAATCCTTGATTCAAATTTGTTCAAACCCTTCTGGCTTTAGTTGCATTAGCCCAACACACTCATATTGCCATGTTTCATGCATGCATCATATTGTTGCACATTGTTTGGTGATGCTTGTGTATCGATGTCCTTTGCGACAGGTTCTGTCCCCGAGGAGTACCATGATTACCCTAACGAAGAACCGTATCCGTGCATCGAACCATCAGGCAAGCAACCAACCATTTGATCATATCGATACAATCCCATGTTCTCGCTCCTGCTCTCTTTTACTGCATTAAGACAACGCGATTCAAACTGCTGTGTGCTACGGTAGTTGAACCCATTTCCTCTGCATGACCTGTCATTGCCACAGTAACTAGATGAAACCCACTAGCATGTGTAGGAGTTGATTGAGCCATATGTATGTGTTGTTCCTACCTTGCTATGCCTGCTATGCTTAGAGTCGTGTCAGGTCTGGTTCATCTGGGTGATGGGCTAGAGTGAAATGTTAATGTCGGTAATGAGAGTGGTGTGGTGAACACGATTTGGTAAAGGTATCGATGAGAGGCCATGTAGGAGTACATGGTGGGTTGTTTCATTGAAACCGACCTTAAGCACTGAGATCTGTATGTGTGATTTAAGAATCAGCTACTACCATGCATTGGGCCCAAAACCAATGGACCCTCTCGACTTCTTATTCACCCTAGTTCTCCGTCCAGGAGTTGCAAGTAGTTTCTGGTGTTTGTAGCCTACTGGAGGCCGTGGACAGCGCTGACCGTAGGGGTGGGCTGTGATGCGGTAGGTACGTGGCCGGGTGTACCGAATACCCGTTAGGTATCTCGGGAACCCTGTTCACATCGTTCGGGGCCGTATGGGAAACTTCGGCCGGACTCCCTGCGGATGGAACCTGAATAGGCGATAAACCTGGACTGGAGGCTTAGGTGATTAGGTAGGTCGTGGCCGACACCCACGTTGGGCTTCCGCTTGAAGGTTGCCGAGTACATGTCGTGTAAACGACGGTAAGTGGTGAGAGCGTGTATGAAGAAGTACCCCCTGCAGGGTTAACACGATCTATTCGAATAGCCGCGTCCGCGGTAAAGGACTACTTGGTTGCCTATACAGTTCATAGACAAGTAAATGGAAACTACTAAAAGCCTCAAGATAAGTGTGAGTGCCGAGGATGGCTCTTCCGTAGGAAGACGGAGGTGGATCCTCGGTAGGGTATTGAAGTGGTAAGTAGTGGACTCGTGTGCGCAAAACCATTTCAGTTGGAGTATCGTAGGATAGTCTAGCCAAGAGTCAAAGCTGGCTTGCTGCAACAACTCCACCAACCCTTCTTGATACTATGCATGTATGTAGGATCTGATGTAAGTCTTGCTGAGTACCTTTGTACTCATGTTGCTATAATCTACATTTTTACAGAAGACGCTGCAACCCCTTCTGATGGGTTCTATGTAGACGTTGACATCAACGAGTAGGCTAAAGACCCAGGTGGTGACCCTGAGCTTGTGGAGGACCACGTAGTATAGCTAGGCTTTCCAAGCCTCTTTTATTTTACTAGTTGTCTGTACTCAGACAAGTTACTTCCGCTGTTGGCTTGTATGACTGTATGACTTGTATGTTGGGTCGCGAGACCCGTACCTTTGTGTATGATATGTATGGCTCCCTGAGCCTTAAATAAAGTACTTGTGTCGTAGAGTCATGTTGTGATGCTTCGTTGTATTTGCACATATCGAGCATATTGTGTGTATGATTGAAATGCTTGGTATGTGTGGGATCTGACTATCTAGTTGTTTATCTTTAGTAGCCTCTCTTACCGGGAAATGTCTCCTAG
>NW_025230882.1:0-2740 GCF_018294505.1 Triticum aestivum
GGAGTAAATGACCACGGGTAGCCTAACCGGCTCCCCCTGGCTCTTTGAAAATTATCAGGCCGTTCAGGCCTTCAAGCATACAAAGCAAAGGGCCGCCTTCCCCCGGCCGGCTATCCCGAGGGCCGACTCCTAGAAGGCGACCCAGCCTCAGAAACCTCCCCCAAGAAAGATACGAGATAGCCGACTCCAGGGAGCCGGCCCTAAGAGGACCGACTCCCAGAAGCCGGCCATGAAGAAAGCCGACTCTCAGAAGCCGGCCATAAAGAAAGCCGGCCAAGACTGCACCTGCTAAGACTGTACCCACGTAACGGCGATAGGATGGGGCGTGGCCGCAATACAGCCCGCTACCCCCGAATCCCGGAACGGGCACGGCCACAGGGCGCCGTACGGGCCAGCCATCCCCCGTCCGGCGCGGCATTGTAGACATATTGGCCTCGATGTCACCCACGATAGGTTCCAGTACGGCCCGTGGGCGGAGGGCCCCATTGCCAGAGAGACATCTGAAGACGGCCCGGCCTCCTCTAGTTGGCCAGGGATGTGGCCGGCTCCCGCAGTAAATGGTAAGGAGGCGGCCCGCTCCTTTCCCGTAAGAAACAAAGGAAGCTGCAGGGGTGCGGCTCATTTACTGAGCGGGCTCGGGTCGTGGCCATTATGGCACCCTCTCCCTACAATCACGAGGCGCGAAACGGCCGTTCCACTTGCCATATGAGTTCTGGCCCGCCCGCCGCGTGTGCTTCATGCGTCGGGAAGGGCAGGCGGCGGGCACAGAAGGCACGGGCTTTGAATGCTGGGATGGGGGGCCGAGCGCCGCTGATTGAGGCAGCGGGCCGGTCCTGTCTCCTTGTGCCTCCGGCGGCTGGATTGGTCGACTGGGGCGGTCGCGCCCAGGTCCATGCGGCCTCGTCCCTCTATATAAGGGTGGCGCACTCTGCTGGCGTTGGGCAAGTTGCCCCGGCAAGGCTCTTGCCGGGGCTGCGGAGGCCGCCCCGGTAAGGGTCTTGCCGGGGGAGTCCACCTCGCCCTCTCGCTCTTTGTGTCTCTGGTCTTGCCGCTGCTTTGCCCGTACTGTGCCTTTGGCTTCCCTCATCTGCCCTACTTAGTGTGGCCGCGGGCGTGGCTCTGACTGCCCGTGCACAAGTAAAGGGGTAAAAAAGGAGAGCCCCTACTTTCATACACCGACAAAGCTGATGAGTCTGTTTCTTTACATACTGCTTTAGATTTTCATAGATAGTCCGTGCATGGTTCCATCAATTGCTGCTGCAATCTAATTTATATGTTAATATTCACCTTGAGATTATCTTCGAGTAGTATTGACCTATTGATGCATGATAGGCATGCAAGTGTGTAGTGTGTGGGCTTGATTTATGTGAAAAGTTCCAACTTCGTGTGATTCTACTTTTTTTCACCGGAAAGTGTGATTCTACTTCCACGGTGGATATTGGATCAGGCAAAAGATCAAAACGGGTTCAGTTGTACACTCGCCGCTTCATCCCTTAACACCGAGGATAGCCCGCCGGCTACGCCCGTCTCTCTTAGATCGTGCCGCCTTCTTCCATGCTTCGATCTACTGACAGCCGTGCCCAGAAATTCAAAGAGACAATACTTTCCTATTTTGACCTGTCACCACGAGAAAGCAATTATGATAGGTAAATGCTTTCCTTCCAGTTTCAGTCAAATTTGGAGAGGCGCGCAGAGCTCCTGCGAGTTTCAGCCAAATATTGGATTGGGCGCCACCCTGGATAACTATAGAAGCGAATGACTTCCTACCATAAAAAGAAGGAGCCACCAATCCCCAACGACTATAAGTATCCGCCCAGGACAGAGTCCCGGACCACCAAACAAAGAAACGCAATGTCGCAATACGCTATTAAGACTAAAATCCTAGAGAGTAGTGAGCCCGAGTCGGAGCCAAAGCCAGCGCCGGCACCGGCGGCGGTTGAGGCCTCCACTGACTGGAAGGAGGACGAGGAGCATGAGGTTGACGGCATTCAGCTGAAGGTAAACCGCTACCGCATGATCAAGGAGCTCTACGCCGCGACGGAGAAGGTTGTCCCGGCGAGCAGCGGCGGCCGGAAGCAGAAGGAGAAGAAGAAATAGATGAGCTATAGGGCGAGAAACGAGAGGCTAGATGGAGGGCCCTTCTCTTCTTGTAATTCGCGTAATTGCTAGAGGGTAGAGCTTGCTCGCAGTTCTCTCGCCGAGGTTGTAAACGCTTGGAGATGGATCGCGAATCGATATCTCGCTTGGTTGTAAACGCTGAATCTCTGCCATAAGAAATTAGAGTTGACTGAATTGCTTTTGTATCGTAGTAATGTGTTACTTCCTGGCTTGGAGGGCTGGATCTCGTTCGGTCGTCCTTTGCTGATGGTCTCGGGCTCGGGCCGGGCGGAAGATGACTAGAAGGGAGGATCGATATCGATCTCCCGGGATTGATCTGAGAGCAGCTTTCAGGCCTGATCTGGTAGTCAATTTCGAGCGTGTTGTGTGGTGGCGATGTAGCTTGCATGCGTCATGACAGCCAAGATGAGGAGCTGCGCTGGATAAGAAAAAAAATGGTAGGGGGAGAAGGAATCTTCTGGAAGCTTCCATAGACACATCCCAGCGGTGGAACAAATGACAAAGCTGTCACTCGTATATACCGTGGATAATTTACCATAATTCTTCAGGTGGAAGAACAGATCAGATCGGTTACGTTCGGCGCCGACCATGCATGGAGGGACTCAGGGACGCCAGCCCTGGG
>NW_025230882.1:6928-9238 GCF_018294505.1 Triticum aestivum
CACTAAATCAAGAAGTTGTGGGCGTTGATGTTCAAATTATTTACTTCCTTTGTATTATTTGGATTTGGCATTATTGTGGGATGAAGTGGCTTGGACCAACCTTACTTGTCCTCGCACAGGAGACCAGTTCCACTGACTGACATGCAACATGTATTGCATAAAACTGGCTTTGTGGGTGTTCGTCTCTCCGACCTTAGTTGAATCGGATTTGACAATGGTGGTCCTTGTAGAAGGTTAAAAGGCAACTGGTATATCACCGTTGTGGTTTTGCGTAGATAAGAACGATACTTATAGTTTTCCCCAGCAGCCACGTAAATATTGCAACAACAAAGTAGAAGACGTCTAACTTGTTTTTGCAGGGCATGTTGTGATGTGGTATGGCCAAAAAATGATGTAATATATGTTGATGTATGAGATGATCATGTTTTGTAATAGGTTCATGACTTGCATGTCGATGAGTATGGCAACCGACACGAGCCATTGGTCTGTCTTTAATTTATTGTATGACCTGCGTGTCAATCATTAAACGCCATTTAATTCCTTTACATTATCGCTATGAGTTAGAAATAGTTGTAGAAGCAATACTTGGCGAAGACAGCCACATGACGGCACGATGATGGAGATCATGATGTCTTGCCAGTGACGATGGAGATCGTGCCAAATGCTTCAATATGATCGTTCTTCCAATGTCATAATTTCAATGTTGTTTTAGGACTAGCGTTTAACACTTAAACGATATCCTAAGATCCGGAAAGCATGATCACCAACAACACTTGAGCTAGTCCTGGAGGCAAGACTAGGAATCTTTTATATAACTGTTTATCATTCCACACGTGTATATTAGTTTTCTACCGAATCACATATTTTAGGATAATAATAGTTATAGTATAGAATATAAATTTTTTAATTATGAATATGAAAATTAATAATACAAATATTATTGACTCTAGGGCATATTTGAAACACAACCTCGTCGTCCTCCTCCTCCTTCTTCTCCTCCTTCTTCGATGTGTTGCTTCGCGATGCCCAAAACTCCTACTCCGGCCGGACGAGGTACAGGTTTTCCACAGCAAGCCCTGCCATGGTGGCCTCATCCCATTGAAGACCCTTACACTAATCCAGAACGATCCTAGTCTCCTTCTTCTCCGTGACGATCGTCATCTTGATCCCGGGGCCGATGAACTCCGCATCGGCCCGAGTCCCGATCTCCTGGAAGTTCATGTCCCGCTATGGCCGGCCGAGACACCAACATGCCTTCTAGAAGGCGTGGTCGGAGACCTCCGGCTCGTCATCCATTCCTAGATAGTACCGCACGCCATCCTATGTGATCTTGGCTGAGCAACCGCCGGAGTCACGCCGACGAACATCGTGGGAGCCGGTTGAGCCCCTCGATGGCGATGCCATGGCATCGTGGTTGCGGCTGGGGTGGCGGTGCCGACGGGTGGAGAGAAAGGTGGGGGGTGCAGGGGAGGCGGGGGGCTGCAGGCACTAGTAGAAAAAAGGCCTTTAGTCCCGGTTCTGGAACCGGGACTAAAGGGTCGTTACTAAAGCCTCCTCCTTTAGTCCCGGTTCGTGAGGCCGTCCACGTGGCCGCAGCCTGGAGCTCCACCTTTAGTCCCGGGACTAAAGGAAATTTTATAAATTTTTTTTCAATTTTTTTTTGAATTTTTTGAATTTTTTGAATTTTCAAATTTCTGAATTATTTTAACCTCTAATCTCTAATCACCCCTCATCACTGCTCAATTTAACCTCTAATCTCTAATCACCCCTCATCATTCCAAATCATCTAACTTCCCGGACGGTCACCCATCCTCTCACTACTCCAGCCTGAGCACACTTAACTTCCGGGTTCTATTCTTCCTCGTTTCCAAGTCTGCACTTGTTGTTTTCCTGACAATAGTAAGATGTCAATCCTATTAACCCTCAAGAATTTAGCTTGAGCATGAAGTCACACATTTCACTGTTTGAGTTTGAAACTATTGTTTTAAAAAACAATAATTATTTAGTAACACTAGTATTTCTTGAATAAGTAGTTTGACCAGATTTTGACCACAGTTTGACCAGATTTGACCAAAATTCAAAAAACTGAAATAATTATTTACTAACACTAATATGTCTTGAATAATTAGTTTGACCATTGTTTGACCACAGTTTGACCAGATTTGACCAAAATTTGACCAAAATTCAAAAAAACTGAAATAATTATTTAGTAACACTAATACTTCTTGAATAAGTAGTTTGACCATAGTTTGACCAGATTTAACAAAAATTCCAAAAAAACAGAAATTTGAGCATAACTTTTTACAAAAC
>NW_025230882.1:9362-12673 GCF_018294505.1 Triticum aestivum
TGAGACACGAACCGGGACTAAAGGGCATGGCACCCTTTAGTCCCAGTTCGTGTCTCGAACCGGGACTAAAGGTCTAATCTTTAGTCCCGGTTTGAGACACGAACCGGGACTAAAGGGCATCGCACCCTTTAGTCCAGGTTCGTGGCTTAAACCGGGACTAAAGGGCTCAGGTGAACCGGGACTAGTGCCTTAGCCGCACGAACCAGGACCAATGCTCACATTAGTCCCGGTTCGTGACTGAACCGGGACTAATGTTAATATTGCCCTGTGACCAAAGCCCTGTTTTCTACTAGTGAGGGGCAGCGACGACGAATTTAGTGGCGGCGCGGGGCATTGACAGGTGGATTTGTTGGCGGCGGCACGATGACGCAGAGATAGGTGGAGGTGGAGAGAGGCAGGAGAGGTGTGGCTGCAGTCAATTTGGCGGCGTGTGGGTGGGGCATCTGGAGGTTTCACACGTGCGGGAGGGAATCGTATAGAAGTTTCACTGAACGCGGCACACAGCTATGTGCCCGTTTTCGCGTTTGGCCACGGCCGCGCATGATGCAAATTTGCATGACCTTGGGCTGATTTTTTGGGCAACCCTAAAATGGTACCACACAAATATATGGCTTATTTGCATCATGTGCCCTATTTTGAATCTGCTGTTGGAGATACTATTGCAGAAATCTCCACCTCATATGTTGGCTCCTCATTCCTTAGCAATAATAATAAAACTGTTGGCTCCTCCCTCCTACTTCGCATGGGCCAAATAGAGGGCCATTCCTGAGAATATTGGCGTGGGATCACCATTAGGACCCACACCCCTTATTCCCTTAACATAAGTATGAAAATATTAATCAATACATGTATGCACACAATATTATTAATAAACATTAAGTGCTTTACAAGCAATTTTCGTTCAAAAAATACATACATATTAATTCAAAATTTATTTTAGGTATAACATTAAAAGTCACTAATTATGGCATTGATATAAATCGCATCCAACAATTTCTTCTGAATGTATAACATTACCAAACCATTTAACATTTCTTGAGATATTATAGACCTCCGCGATGTTGCCAACTAATATACTCAGTTCCCCCTTTTTTTCTCACAGTGTGCATACAATGTAGAATTAAAGAAACAATTAATAATTAAAATCTAGCCCAATCTATGAAGATACTATGTCAACTTAATAAAAGAATATTACTGATTGCAAGAATGAAGTCAATAGGACTGAATATTGATCATCTATACATCTTATCAATCATCATGGAAAAATCGCTACGGCTTAATTGCATATAATACCTTTTGTGGAATTGGCCTCTTGCCTCTTAGCATGGACACTGATGATGTAGTGTGAGTGTAAGTAACCGTGAGGGCGAGGCAACACGTTGATGGTGAGGGTGAGGTGGGGCAAGCGGTTGGCGACTGTGGTTGGCATTTGGCGAAAAAGTGTTGGGCACATGCTATGTGCGTGATGGATCGCTCCAAACTCCTGGAGCGTGGATTTTTGGACCATCATATGTGGGTGTGTCTATACCGGGCTCTTAGAGAGCGCTCGCTTATGCCCTGACATCATGGGCTGACTCATCAGACTATCTAATTCCTATATGACACCCTCCCTCTGTTTGTGGGTTATTATCGGGTGGCAACTAGGTGACCAATGCTCAAGGTGCTTTCCTTGCTTTGTTAGATGACAATGGAATTCAAAGACCTCCTGTGTTTTGGTTGAGCCTTTGTGATCCCCTATGCTGAGATATTATGCTCTTCTACCGTGTGTGTTTGCTATTTATGAGTGTGCACACGACGGAGGGGGGGGGGTGGCTCCTCTTCCATCCACGAGTGGTTGGATTGGGTTGTTGCGTGCCTAGTCTGAGCTTTGTAATATGTATTGTCCTAGTTCATCAATGGTTCACAAAAATATGTTCCTACCTTTTAGAGGGGGAGGGCGCACCATCCTTCAGTGCTTATTTTACCTATTACTGTTACTGACCATCCTCCAGTTATGACGGTCACTAAAACTATTGTGGTTAAATCTTAATAGTTTTTTGAAGTTTGTAAATTGGAGGGTTTTAGAAAAAGAGTTCCAAAATGCTAGATAATCTATTTGTGCTAGTTCATCTAATAAAACCTTAAATATTTATAGCTTCTAACATAGCAGGCTCCCTGAAAATGGAGCTAAGCCAACAAGCCCATACAACATCAACCTGATTCAATCCATGCAAAAATTAATGCAATTCATTCTTCTACTTTTATATGCAAAATCATACTCCCTCCATCAAGGTATGTAAGGCCTAATTTGAGATTCTCTGGTAGCAAGGCATGATCGAGATATTTGGAGCAAATGTTGGAAATCATTTTTGGCAATCGCCTACCTCACCATTGACTTGTTTGATCGAATATCATAGCCCATGTTGGTTAATTACTCCCAAGCAAAACAATAAATGCACAATTATTACAAAGTTTTTTCTCATGGGAATATGAGGTGGGACATAACGTACCAGAGAGGTATTAAAAGCGCCGAGAGAAAGGCCTTACATATTCGTAAAACAAACATGCATACCAGGATGGATGGGATAGTTATGAAGTCAATTTTAATTACCATTATAACAAACTAGACCAAGCTTATGAAATTTTATAGGCAAAGAGCCAAAATATATTAGGGCTTCCCAGGGATAATATCTCTCTTTATTTAGAATGCCCTATTAATTTAATATGTTACTAACCTGTTTGCTACAAAAAAACCATAATTTCCATGAAGCCATGCCTAATGAGTCAATAATAATTTTCATGCTTTAGCTTAATTTTCTACTCCAAAAAAGATGAAAATTTCCATGTTCTTAAAGGAATATAAAGGAAATCCTCTCATGGTCCGCATGCATGGCTGAAATGTAGTCTTGTATGTTTCATCTTGGAGTTCGGATGATGTAACTACTATTCCAAAGGTCTGTCAAGAAGATAAGCTCCATCCCAATGTCAACAAAGCTTTTAGTGCTCTTATGGCAAAAAGGCCAATCCTATTATCTTCAGAAGTTTCGGTTAATCAACCTTTGCAACGTATTTTAGAAAAATCATCACTAGAGCATCGCTAATAGTCTCAAAGAGCAGTTAACTGACTATACTAATACAACTTGTGAAGTTCTTATTCAAGGTCGTATAATTTTTAGTAATATAACTATTTCCAGTAAATCACCTGCACCTTTCAACTTTTCATCTTGGAAGCGTAAAGAGTTATGTTGAAAGTAGGCTTTGAAACAACTTTTGGTATAATTGGTTCGGGGTTTGTTGTTAGAGCCTTGGTATGTAAAGGAATGCATGTTCAA
>NW_025230883.1:0-6537 GCF_018294505.1 Triticum aestivum
GGGCTTCTTTAATCCAATGCAACATTTGATTTTGCATCTCCCGACCGAGGCAAGATTGGGGGGGCCCGTGCAAAATCGTTGGTGCTACCCAACTGAGAGGATGCAGAAGACGCTTCGACAAAAATGTAAAAATAAACGTAGAATTGAAGCATCGATGGCTGAGGCATTCATCACTGAGGAGGCGGCAAACTTCGTGACAGCACACTACGAAGCCAAAAATCGTCATTTGCATAATCCGAAGCCTCGGTACAATGCTGACGACCCTAAAAAGGGTGGATCCAACCTCAGCCTATTCAAAGGGAATCTCGCACCAGCCAGTGTTTCAAATCCAGTATCTTTGGATAACGAACAATGGCGGACCATTTCGTTGTATATCTTCAACAACCTGATAGAAGTGCGGCCGTACATTGAGTAAGTTCTCGGTACATCGTTTCGCCACTTCTATTTCCTTTGAACTGCTCTTATTCCTGGATATTTCATACAGTCGATACGTCGCCTTATTCTCGTATGGAGCGGTGATCCAAAAGGATTCTGTCGAAGAGTATGAGCTTCTCGCAAAGCAAGGTGGCGGCTATCCCGGTTTCATCTCTTGGTTCAAACAAACGGTAATTTCTATTAGACTTGTAGGCTAATTTGTAGGCGGCTATCCCGGTTTCATTCGCTAATTTGTGCGTAATGCAACAATCCTTTCATATTAAACTTGTAGGCTAATTCAGAGTCTATGGACGCCGAACTGAGACAAGTCGCTAATGGTTTTGACTATAAGGTCCGTTCATTTGACAAATACGACATCAACGGGTATCGCTTTCGTACCTATGGCAAAGAGCTATCTATGGCAGACCGAAAGGCTACAAATTGTTGTGTATCTGCTATCGGCGAAGGAGGTACCGAGTATTATGGGAGAGTTGAAGCAATTTATGAACTTCTATTCTATGGTGAAAACCCACCGAATGTCGTAGTCTTCAAATGTTATTGGTTTCAGCCGAAGGAGACTAGAAGAACTCATGAACATATAGGGCTAGTTGAAATCAACCAAAGCACCCATTTAGATGTTCCTGATGTCTATATTACGGCTCAACAGGCGACCCAAGTATTCTATCTACCGTGGGCCTGCCAAACTAATCCAAATCTGAAAGGTTGGGATGTCGTTTATGAAGTGCCGCCACGTGCTAGACTATCTCCCCCAAAGGAAGAGGATTATGAACCTCACATTAACCCAGACACATATGAAGGACAATTCTTCCAAGAGACACATCTTTCCAAAAAGCGTTTCAAGAACCGCTATACTTCACCCCAAAACATTGAAGTAGACAGTGACAGTGAATCCGACATCACCCCAGAGGAGGAACAAGAAGAGCCGGAACAAGAAGAGTTTACTGCTGCGGATGACCTGTCATTGCTTGACCGATTACGTCAAGGTGGCCTTGCACATGTTGATGCCACTGAACCCTATGAGCCCGTCATTGATTATAGTGATGATGATGATTATGCGTTTATTGATGATACTGATCGAGATTATTAGTAGTGTCAGGTATTAAATTTTAATTGTTGTACTTGATGATGATACACTTAAGTGATACACATATTATTATTCATGTCGGTCTTTTTTTTATGTTGTACTAATTTCGTTTACTGTTTGTCATGGCAGGTGTTGAAAGATGGTGGGCGCTGGTCGGGAGCGCGCCAAGGCCCCTTCTTCGTCAGCGCGTGGTCTGAGGTCTTCGATTCCAGACGTACCTCTTCGCCGAGCGTTGCTGGACAGTATGTCCACACCGCCGGGCCCTTCTTCGTCCACCGCGGTGCCCAGCAGGGGACGAGGTAGGAAGAGAGGAGGTGGGGCACGTGGTCGCGGGAGAGGAGGTAGGGTGACTGCTAGGGAGCCTTCCTCGCCGCCACCCCCAGCTGTTTCACCCGAGCACGTGACTGCTAGGGTGGACTCGTCCGAGGAGGAGGCTACACGGACTCCGGTCCACGAGCCTCCGGTCCACGGGTCTTGGGCCCACGATCCTCGGGTCGACTGGCCTTCGGCCCACGAGAGTTCGGCCCACGAGACCCCGGAGGAGCACACGTCCAGATGGGGTACCTGGCCGGATCAGCCCGAGGAGCCGAGTGGCCATGCTGATGATGGCGGGGAGCCGACTGATCTTGAGGAGGAGGGTGGCACCGTCTACCAGCGTGGTGCTACACGGCTCCCGTCCGTGCCGGCGACCCGCGAGCAGAGGTGGTTGATCTTCCCTGATGGGGAGAGGTACGTAAGTGCATTTAATATTTTTGTACCTTCTCCATTCACGTTTCTTCAAATAACTAATGCGTTGGCCTTGTCATGCTGCAGGGGTTGGGACCACCATCATAGTGTCCGCCGGCCCAACTCCGTCCTTGGAGTTCTTTGCCGGCAAAACTTCCCGGGGTTTGTCACGTTGCCTGGTGAGGGTCGGCTTCCAGAGCTTGGGTTGAGTTGGGAGCACTACGTGGCTGCCCCGGCCCCGCCGGATGTCATTATCGACGGTGTCGTGTGCGACACGAGGGCAGACATGGTGATCAGGACGTTCTGGGTAATTTCTCCTTTACACATTTCAAAATCTTCAACTAGCTAGTTATTAATTGTACTAATCAATATTGTCTCATTTGATTGCAGACATTCTACAGGTGTGAGGAGGGATACGAGGAGGAGTGCGCAAATGTTATCCAAAACGTCTGCAAGCGTCTACTCCAGAACTTACGGCACGAGGCTCGGGTGCAGGCTGTTCGAGACTACTACGCCTTGTGTGGTATCAAGAAGCCCAAGCCGGCGTGCCGCGATAAGTTCCTGAGTAAGGAGCAGTACATGAAGGTAATTCTTAAGGCCTTCTACTTAAGTTCCTTCATTTAGTAATTCATAGCCGTAGCGCTCAGGTTTCTATTTGCTAACTTAGGCGCCTCCGAGATGGTGTGCGGATCGGATGGATTGTTGGGAGGTGTTGGTCGATGAGTGGTGCTCACAAGAATGGCTAGCCCTCCACAACCAGGCCAAGGACAAACGTGCCCAAATGGAAGGTGTGCCACACCATCAAGGCAGCTCCAACTTATATCAGTTCGGGCGCAACTGGGTATGTGGTTTGCTTCATGATTCATGCAATTCATTCATCATGCTAGCTTGAGCCCTTTAGTTACTAATTTTCATTGTTTCTCTCTTTCAGGCACGCCACAATAAGGCGGATAAGGTGCCAGAGGTGTACGACCTGTATGCCATGGCCCACACTGGCTCTAACAAGAAAGTCAAGGCTTTCTCTCAGTCTGACCTCGATGATGCAAACAACTTCACCAACATCTCCTCCCACAACAAGCTCGTGAGATATAGAGATGAGGGGAAGGTGAGGAAAGGGGAGGACTTTAACCCGAGCCAGGGTCCCATTGATCCAGAGCTGGTGATGATATCTGGTGGCGGGAGGTCCCATGGCTCCATAGCCATTGGAGATGGACTTATCCGTTGTCCTAGCACTCTCCCGGAGATCAAGGCGCGCCAGTCGAGCTCCGCTCCTGAGATAAGGCCTCGTGAACGGCCAGTGCAACTCGCCATCAAGGTTAGTGATACGTACTCAGCTATCTTTCTCCATTACATTGTGTGCGCTTCCATCAATGATTACAAATGGTCATGTGAGTGGTGTTGCAGGCTGCTATACAGAGTGAGAGAGATAGAACGGAGAAACTTCTGGCGGAGGCGGCGGAGAGGCAGCGGGAGTTGGAGGAGAGGATGACAAAGATGATGGAGGAGGAGAGGGCACGGAATGACATGCAGGCAAGGGCCATGTATGAGCTCCTTGTGGTAAGTTTCTTCTGCAGATTAGCCAAAACATTCATGTAGTGTTTGTCTCATTACTAACTAGTATGACTGAGTCGTCAAAACCAAATGTGCAGTCTGTGTGCGAGAAGACCGGTCAGACCGCTCCGCCGATGCCAGTGATTGCTCCTGGGACCACGGTGAGTTTAATTTGAATGGACATTACTTGCTAGTCTTAACATTTGAGTGTCATAATGCTAACGAGACATTGGAAATGATCTTTGGTGCAGCTTAACTCCAGAAACGCATCGCATGATCCTTCTCCAGCTACCGGCACTAGCCAGCCCGCTCCTACACCTCCCTGATCACGGTAAGTTTCTCTAGTGTTTTGCTTAACAAATGCATAAAGACCTAGACTTAGCTTTATTTCCTCCAATATGCTTACCATAATGACCTAGAGTTAGCTTCTTTTCCTCCAAAATGACTTAATAAGCTTACTGACCTCATAAACCATCCATTTTACCTAAGTTAGCTCTAAAAGGATATGTACTTAGCTTACTTATGTCATAAATTGCATAATTAGCTCATAAACGACCCATTTCACCTAGGTTAACTCATAAACGACCCATTTCACCTAGGTTAGCTCATAAACGACCCATTTCACCTAGGTTAGCTCATAAACGACCCATTTCACCTAGGTTAGCTCATAAACGACCCATTTCACCTAAGTTAGCTCAAAAAGATCCATTTCAACTAAATTAGCTCATAAATGATCCATTTCACCTAAGTTAGCTAAAAAACGATCCATTTCAACTAAATTAGCTCAAAAATGATCCATTTCAACAAAGTTAGCTCAAAAACTATCCATTTCAACTAAGTTAGCTCAAAAACGATCCATTTGACCTAAGTGAGCTAAAAAACGATCCATTTCACCTTAGTTACCTCAAAAACGATCCATTTCAACTAAGTTAGCTAAAAAATGATCCATTTCAACTAGGTTAGCTCCAAAATGACCCATTTCACCTTACTTAGCTCAAAAACGATGCCCTTCACCTTAGTTAGCTCATAAAAGACCCATTTCAACTAAGTTAGCTCATAAATGATCCATTTCAACTAAGTTAGCTCATAAACAACCCATTTCAACTTAGTTAGCTCATATATGATCCATTTCACCTAAGTTAGCTCATAAATGACATATACTTCTTGTTCTAGTCTTCTTCTTGTTCTAGTCTTCTTCTTGTTCTAGTCACCTATTTCTAACTTTCTTATTTACCATTTTGCAGATTTCATTCACTTGATGGAAGCTAGCTTGCTATGATGGAGTGCTTGCTTTTCCTTTGATGAAACTTTGCATTGTATCTAGCTTGCTATCTTCATGACACTTTGCATTGTAATATATATATGGATGGAACAATGTGTATGGATGGAACTTCCTTATGTATGAACAATGTGTATGGATGAAACTGATGTGATATGTGATATGAAACTTATGTGCTAGGTATGTGTTGGATATGTGCTGGATATGAAACTTATATATGTGATATGTGCTGCAAATTGTGGGATTTAATAAAAAACAGAAAAAACAGACAATATGCAGGCTCTTTGCCGTCTGCCACCGACGGCAAAGAGCTCTTTGCCGTCTGCCACGGACGGCAAAGAAGCCACGTGGCAGCCAACTGTGCTTCCTGGGAGCTGACCCATTTGGTCAGTTTGCCTACAGTGGCAGACGGCAAAGACTTTGCCGTCCGTGGCAGACGGCAAAGAACCTGCACTTTGCCATCAGTGGCAGACGGCAAAGAACCTGCCATCTAGTGACGTGTAGATGACATCATAAGGCGGACGGCAAAGACCAAAGGCTCTTTGCCGTCTGCGGCGGACGGCAAAGGTCTGCCGTTAGCCACTTAACGGACTGACAGCGCAATTATTGCCGTCCGCCCTCTTTGCCGTCCGCCACTGACGGCAAAGAGCCTTTGCCGTCCGCCGCCAGGAAGCAGACGGCAAAGCAGCTGTTTACCGTAGCCTTCTTTGCCGGAGCCTTTTGCCGTCCGCGGCTGACGGCAACGGTCTTTGCCGTCCGCCTTTCGAGCCTTTGCCGTCCGCCATGGCAGACGGCAAAGTAGTTGTTTCCTGTAGTGTCAGGGTCATTTAGCTCAAAACAAATCAGCAAATGCATGAAAAATAACAAATGATGTCACAAAGGGTTGAAAGGTTATGACATGGCTTTCAATGGTGCATACGGAACGCAAAAAAGTCTGGAGCTGTAATAAGTTTAAAAAAATGAAGTGCGGGCCTTTGTAATAGAGGAGTTTTCATACGAAACCCTGATACTTCGAAAGAGATTGTCCAGTTTGTACACGAAGTGCATCGAGTTTTTGCCGTAAACCTCTCTACTTTTTTGCACATGCTATGTGGGTGAAATGATGATACCATGAAAAGTTTCAACCTTTTCAGAGTTCATTTGTAGTGTTTTTCAATTTCAGGGTCATTTAGCTTAAAACAAATCAGTAAATGCATGAAAAATAGCAAATGATGTCAGAAAGGGTTGAAAGTTGATGACGTGGCTTTGAATGGTGCATACTGAACGCAAAAAAAGTTTGGAGATGCAATAAGTTTAAAAAAATGAAGTGCCGGCCTTTGTAACAGATGAGTTTTCGTCCGAAACCCTGATACTTCGAAAGAGATTGTGCAGTTTGTACACGAAGTTCATCCAGTTTTTGCTGTAGACCTCTCTACTTTTTTGCACGTGCTATGTGGGTGAAATGATGATACCATGAAAAGTT
>NW_025230883.1:7397-8638 GCF_018294505.1 Triticum aestivum
AGTGCGTCCACTTTTTGCTGTAACCCTCTCTACTTTTCTGCATATGCTATGTGGGTGAAATGATGATACCATGACAAGTTTCAACCTTTTCAGAGTTCATTTGTAGTGCTTTTCAATTTCAGGGTCATTTAGCTCAAAACAAATCAGTAAATGCATGAAAAATAGCAAATGATGTCAGAAAGGGTTGAAAGTTGATGACGTGGATTTGAATGGTGCATACCAACCGCAAAAAAGTCTAGAAAAATGACGTGCCAGCCTTTGTAATAGATGAGTTTTCGTCCGAACCCTGATACTTCGAAAGAGATTGTCCAGTTTGTACACGAAGTGCGTCCAGTTTTTGTCGTAACCCTCTCTACTTTTTTGCATATGCTATGTGGGTGAAATGATGATACAATGACAAGTTTCAACCTTTTCAGAGTTCATTTGTAGTGCTTTTCAATTTCAGGGTCATTTAGCTCAAAACAAATAAGTAAATGCATGAAAAATAACAAATGATGTCACAAAGGGTTGAAAGGTTATGACATGGCTTTCAATGGTGCATACGGAACGCAAAAAAGTCTGGAGCTGTAATAAGTTTGAAAAAATGAAGTGCCGGCCTTTGTAATAGAGGAGTTTTCATCCGAAACCCTGATACTTCGATAGAGATTGTCCAGTTTGTACACGAAGTGCATCGAGTTTTTGCCGTAAACCTCTCTACTTTTTTGCACATGCTATGTGGGTGAAATGATGATACCATGAAAAGTTTCAACCTTTTCAGAGTTCATTTGTAGTGTTTTTCAATTTCAGGGTCATTTAGCTTAAAACAAATCAGTAAATGCATGAAAAATAGCAAATGATGTCAGAAACGGTTGAAAGTTGATGACGTGGCTTTGAATGGTGCATACTGAATGAAAAAAAAGTTTGGAGATGCAATAAGTTTAAAAAAAATGAAGTGCCGGCCTTTGTAACAGATGAGTTTTCGTCCGAAACCCTTATACTTCGAAAGAGATTGTGCAGTTTGTACACGAAGTTCATCCAGTTTTTGCCGTAGACCTCTCTACTTTTTTGCACATGCTATGTGGGTGAAATGATGATACCATGACAAGTTTCAACCTTTTCAGAGTTCATTTGTAGTGCTTTTCAATTTCAGGGTCATTTAGCTCAAAACAAATCAGTAAATGCATGAAAAATAGCAAATGATGTCAGAAAGGGTTGAAAGTTGATGACGTGGCTTTGAATGGTGCATACCAACCGCAAAAAAG
>NW_025230883.1:8648-9590 GCF_018294505.1 Triticum aestivum
TCAACCTTTTCAGAGTTCATTTGTAGTGCTTTTCAATTTCAGGGTCATTTAGCTCAAAACAAATCAGTAAATGCATGAAAAATAGAAAATGATGTCAGAAAGGGTTGAAAGTTGATGACGTGGCTTTGAATGGTGCATACCAACCGCAAAAAAGTCTAGAAAAATGAAGTGCCGGCCTTTGTAACAGATGAGTTTTCGTCCGAACCCTGATACTTCGAAAGAGATTGTCCAGTTTGTACACGAAGTGCGTCCAGTTTTTGTCGTAACCATCTCTACTTTTTTGCATATGCTATGTGGGTGAAATGATGATACAATGACAAGTTTCATCCTTTTCAGAGTTCATTTGTAGTGCTTTTCAATTTCAGGGTCATTTAGCTCAAAACAAATCAGTAAATGCATGAAAAATAACAAATGATTTCACAAAGGGTTGAAAGGTTATGACATGGCTTTCAATGGTGCATACGGAACGCAAAAAAGTCTGGAGCTGTAATAAGTTTAAAAAAATGAAGTGCGGGCCTTTGTAATAGAGGAGTTTTCATACGAAACCCTGATACATCGAAAGAGATTGTCCAGTTTGTACACGAAGTGCATCGAGTTTTTGCCGTAAACCTCTCTACTTTTTTGCACATGCTATGTGGGTGAAATGATGATACCATGAAAAGTTTCAACCTTTTCAGAGTTCATTTGTAGTGTTTTTCAATTTCAGGGTCATTTAGCTTAAAACAAATCAGTAAATGCATGAAAAATAGCAAATGATGTCAGAAACGGTTGAAAGTTGATGACGTGGCTTTGAATGGTGCATACTGAACGCAAAAAAAGTTTGGAGATGCAATAAGTTTAAAAAAATGAAGTGCCGGCCTTTGTAACAGATGAGTTTTCGTCCGAAACCCTGATACTTCGAAAGAGATTGTGCAGTTTGTACACGAAGTTCATCCAGTTTTT
>NW_025230883.1:10910-12668 GCF_018294505.1 Triticum aestivum
AGCTCAAAACAAATCAGTAAATGCATGAAAAATAGTAAATGATGTCAGAAAAGGTTGAAAGTTGATGACGTGGATTTGAATGGTGCATACCAACCGCAAAAAAGTCTAGAAAAATGACATGCCGGCCTTTGTAATAGATGAGTTTTCGTCCGAACCCTGATACTTCGAAAGAGATTGTCCAGTTTGTACACGAAGTGCGTCCAGTTTTTCTCGTAACCCTCTCTACTTTTTTGCATATGCTATGTGGGTGAAATGATGATACAATGACAAGTTTCAACCTTTTCAGAGTTCATTTGTAGTGCTTTTCAATTTCAGGGTCATTTAGCTCAAAACAAATAAGTAAATGCATGAAAAATAACAAATGATGTCACAAAGGGTTGAAAGGTTATGACATGGCTTTCAATGGTGCATACGGAACGCAAAAAAGTCTGGAGCTGTAATAAGTTTGAAAAAATGAAGTGCCGGCTTTGTAATAGAGGAGTTTTCATCCGAAACCCTGATACTTCGATAGAGATTGTCCAGTTTGTACACGAAGTGCATCGAGTTTTTGCCGTAAACCTCTCTACTTTTTTGCACATGCTATGTGGGTGAAATGATGATACCATGAAAAGTTTCAACCATTTCAGAGTTCATTTGTAGTGTTTTTCAATTTCAGGGTCATTTAGCTTAAAAAAAATCAGTAAATGCATGAAAAATAGCAAATGATGTCAGAAACGGTTGAAAGTTGATGACGTGGCTTTGAATGGTGCATACTGAATGGAAAAAAAGTTTGGAGATGCAATAAGTTTAAAAAAATGAAGTGCCGGCCTTTGTAACAGATGAGTTTTCGTCCGAAACCCTTATACTTCGAAAGAGATTGTGCAGTTTGTACACGAAGTTCATCCAGTTTTTGCCGTAGACCTCTCTACTTTTTTGCACATGCTATGTGGGTGAAATGATGATACCATGACAAGTTTCAACCTTTTCAGAGTTCATTTGTAGTGCTTTTCAATTTCAGGGTCATTTAGCTCAAAACAAATCAGTAAATGCATGAAAAATAGCAAATGATGTCAGAAAGGGTTGAAAGTTGATGACGTGGCTTTGAATGGTGCATACCAACCGCAAAAAAGTCTAGAAAAATGAAGTGCCGGCCTTTGTAACAGATGAGTTTTCGTCCGAACCCTGATACTTCGAAAGAGATTGTCCAGTTTGTACACGAAGTGCGTCCAGTTTTTGTCGTAACCATCTCTACTTTTTTGCATATGCTATGTGGGTGAAATGATGATACAATGACAAGTTTCATCCTTTTCAGAGTTCATTTGTAGTGCTTTTCAATTTCAGGGTCATTTAGCTGAAAACAAATCAGTAAATGCATGAAAAATAACAAATGATGTCACAAAGGGTTGAAAGGTTATGACATGGCTTTCAATGGTGCATACGGAACGCAAAAAAGTCTGGAGCTGTAATAAGTTTAAAAAAATGAAGTGCGGGCCTTTGTAATAGAGGAGTTTTCATACGAAACCCTGATACTTCGAAAGAGATTGTCCAGTTTGTACACGAAGTGCATCGAGTTTTTGCCGTAAACCTCTCTACTTTTTTGCACATGCTATGTGGGTGAAATGATGATACCATGAAAAGTTTCAACCTTTTCAGAGTTCATTTGTAGTGTTTTTCAATTTCAGGGTCATTTAGCTTAAAACAAATCAGTAAATGCATGAAAAATAGCAAATGATGTCAGAAACGGTTGAAAGTTGATGACGTGGCTTTGAATGGTGCATA
>NW_025230884.1:0-1506 GCF_018294505.1 Triticum aestivum
TGCTTGGATACGCAGTCCCAATACTTCTTTCTTCCCACACTGCATGGGTAAGTCGAATGGTTAATCTGGTAAGATGGTGCGTCCTTGATATGTTATATGAGGACGTGTAGTCAGACTAGTTGTAGCCAAACACATCACACTGGCTTTTACTGTATATTTCATGTGATTACTTTTGGCATATCGAGATCTAAGCAATCTACAATAGGATGAAAAGACTGGCATCCTTCACATTATTGGCGAACTCAGTTCATAGAAACAAGCAATTCAACCATTCTGTGGGTAAATCAAAAGCGCCACTGGAATATTTTTCACTATCCAATCATACACGCAAAAAGGGGCGACGCCACCATAGGGGCTGGTATGGGCGGCCGCCTCAGGTGGCTGGAAAGTGTGCACCTAGTTTGAGTCGTCCAGGTTGGCCCATGCTAGTTTTGTTCGTCCCAACGCACGAGCAGACAATGTAAAAAATGAAGAAAAATGTTTCAATTTAAATGGGCCAATAACATAAGTGCAAGGCAGGCCCTATAGCAGGCTCGCGGCCCAAACGAGCGCCTCCCATATTGATCGACAGCAGGAAAAATCCCAATTCATTCGCTCCAGCCTCCAGTCTGGTTCGCTCCTAACCTAGCCGCCGCTGGATAGACCGACACAGCACTTCCTCACGCCCTCATTGGAGGGCGGTCGCCGGGCTTCAAGCGAACGGAAGGACAAGAAGATGAAGATCCAACCCTGGGTGTAGCCTGCGTGGGAGGCAGCGGCGGCAGCACGGGCATGGCATCGAGCTTGCACAAACAGACAGTCGCAGCTTGCAAGAGTAGCATGCGCAACGAGCAGGTACATCACATCCCTGATTATATCTAATTCAACTCTTCAATTTCTGGCCAATAGTTAAACCTGACGGTGTTGTAAAACTGCTTGTATGTAGGGAATCTATGAGAAAATGAAACCAATTTCTACTTATTTTATAACTCCCCCAATCAATACTGAACTGACTGAATCTGATGTATCTAATCAAGTTTCCGGTGCAAACATACAAGCTCATGTTGATCTTGAGCCTGAAGTGTCTAATGAACAGACTGCTAATGAAGGATTTGATGCAAACATTTTACATGCTCCTGGTGATGAACATATAGTGTCTAATGAGGGATCTAATGCAAGCATTTTGCAAGCTCATTGAAGGATTTAGTGTCTAATGATGATCTACTATGTTGAGAGAGACAGAGATTTGCAGGCATTGATGACAAGCAAATTATAGTGCATTTTCATAGCTTGAGGAAACGTCGAGGCCATCTACCAGAAAGTCCCCGTATCATGACAACATAGCATAAATACTTTTCTAATCTGTTGTTTGAAACTATTGCCATACTTGTGCAGGATAGATATATTGATATGCAGTTTGCGCACTGGTTATACGTGCAATTACACTTCGATATTTTCAGCCAGAGAACGAATAATTCAAGCAGGTACAGACCATGTTTGTAGTCCTTGTACACCATGTTGCATTTT
>NW_025230884.1:2748-3834 GCF_018294505.1 Triticum aestivum
GGGGCCGCCAGATATTTCAATCCAAAACATGGAAGCGCGAACTTATATTGTCGTCGTCTTTTTTTTGGGGGGAGGGGGGTGGGTGGCTGGGTGCTACGCGTCCGTCCGACACATGCGACCACCCCGATAGGACTATGCTTTGGTGCCTTAAGGCACCAAAGCAGTGTCCACCCCGACACGACCCTGGTCCGCCTGGTGCGCCTACATTTGAGAATGCAAACGAATCTTCTTTCATTTGCAAATGAATCTGTATGTATTACCATGCCCGTGTTTTACTTGCAATAATTAGTCATTCAAAACGAGATACTCCATCCGTTCACTTTTGTAAGTCGTTTCAGACAACTTAAAATGAACTGTTTTGCACATTGTCTGAAATGTCTTCAAGGTCTTATAAAAGTGAACAGAGGGAGTACTATAAATTAATTAATGAGGAGTTATTTGAAAAAAATCGAAACGGTACCAACGCTAACGTGGATTAGAGTGTGTGTCACATAATTAGTTATTTGAATTAGAGTGTGTGTCACATAGTTAGTTATTTGAATTAGAGTGTGTGTCACGTAGCGATCTCCAATTCTAACGTGGATTTCGCATTTCACTGTATCCACGCTAGTTTTTTAATACAAATTCTTATGTATATGATGAACACCATGGTAGTGAGAAAACTTTTGGATGGATTCAAACATATGACCTACAAAATAGCACAACAAACTGAGTCAATGTCAACTTTTTGAAACTTATTATGGCACGAATTCGAAATAATTACCCGTATGCCTGGTCCTCGGTTCAAATCTTACAATCTACACCGAATTGAAACATCGATATTAAGTCTCGTACTATGTACATGCAAATGTTGTTTTTAGCCCCCCCCCCCGACGACAAACGCTACATACTTCCTGTATCGGTCAATCTTCCTCTCCTAACCACCTTAGGAAGCTATCGGTTTCCAACACACGTTCATTCTTTCTCTCCATGTTTCGATCTCTAAGTCTCTCAACTACACAACCCCTTTTTCCACTCTGTTACCAAATGTATTTATCTCACACACCCACCATTGCACCCCATGCCGAGCTCTCTCTCTCCCCCCTC
>NW_025230884.1:12004-12666 GCF_018294505.1 Triticum aestivum
GTTTTCGGACAGATGAACCGGAGGTGAAATGTTGCAGGTTCACTATGCTAGGGATGTGTGGCGGACGAACGGATCGCGTATTTGGATTCGTCTCGTCGATCTGAGCAACTTTGATGTAGAAAGTTTTTCGATCCGAGCTACGGTTTAATTCCTATGATTTTCCAAAGTTTTAAAGACATTCTGCAATTTAAATTTAAAACGAAAATAAGTTTACTGCATCAGCATGACGTCATCATGACATCAGCAGGGTCAACAGTCAACTCTGACCGGGTTGACTGGTCAAAGGGGCAGTGGGGCCCAATTGTCATTGTCCAGTTTAATTAAGCAGGTTTAATTGTCATGATTAATTAAGTTAAATAACTCGTTAATTAATTAATTAATAATTCCGTTTTTTTAACTACTGGAGCGTGGGCCCCATCTGTCATAGGCCCAGTGGCTTAGCGGGCGCACGGGTGCGGGCGTGTGTGCACCCGAAGAGGGGCGAACCCGGGCATGGGGGAGGCCATGGCCTCGACGAGGCAGCAGAGGCACCGGCGCGGCGCGGCCTAGGGCCTGGCGCGTGGCCAGGGGGCGCGGCCGGAGCAGACGGTGGGGAGCTGTGCGCGCGACGAGGCGGGCTCGGTCGGAGCGTGGGGCGGCAGCAGGCCGGGGCACGCGGGACG
>NW_025230885.1:0-3125 GCF_018294505.1 Triticum aestivum
CATTTCTGATAAGTATATGTGAATGACATATTGTTGATCGGAAATAATGTAGAATTATTCTGTAAAGCATAAAGGAGTGTTTGAAAGGAGTTTTTCAAAGAAAGACTTCAGTGAAGCTGCTTACATATTGAGCTTCAAGATCTATAGAGATAGATCAAGACGCTTGATAAGTTTTTTCAATGAGTACATACCTTGACAAGATTTTGAAGTAGTTCAAAATGGAGCAGTCAAAGAAAGAGTTCTTGCCTGTATTACAAGGTGTGAAGTTGAGTAAGACTCAAAGCCCGACCACGGCAGAAGATAGAAAGAGAATGGAAGTCATTCCCTATGCCTTGGCCATAGGTTCTATAAAGTATGTCATGCTGTGTACGAGATCTATTGTACACCCTGCACTGATTTGGCAAGGGACTACAATAGTGATCTAGGAGTAGATCACTGGACAGCGGTCATAATTATCCTTAGTGAAATAAGGATATGTTTCTCGATTATGGACGTGACAAAAGGTTCGTCGTAAAAGGATTACGTCGATGCAAGTTTTTGACACTGATCCAGATGATTCTAAGTCTCAATCTTGATACATATTGAAAGTGGGAGCAATTAGCTAGAGTAGCTCCGTGCAGAGCATTGTAGACATAGAATTTTGCAAAATACATACGGATCAGAATTTGGCAGGCCCGTTGACTAAATTTTTCTCACAAGCAAAACATGATCACTCTTTGGGTGTTAATCACATAGCAATGTGAACTAGATTATTGAATCTAGTAAACCCTTTGGGTGTTAGTCACATGGAGAAGTGAACCAATCACATAAAGATGTGAACTATTGGTGTTAATCACATAGCGATGTGAACTAGATTATTGACTCTAGTGCAAGTGGGAGACTGAAGGAAATATGCCCTAGAGATAATAATAAAGTTATTATTTCCTTATAATCATGATAAATGTTTATTATTCATGCTAGAATTGTATTAACCGGAAACATAATACATGTGTGAATACATAGACAAACAAAGTGTCACTAGTATGCCTCTACTTGACTAGCTCGTTAATCAAAGATGGTTATGTTTCCTGACCATGAACAATGAGTTGTTATTTGATTAACGAGGTCACATCATTAGTTGAATGATCTGATTGACATGACCCATTCCATTAGCTTAGCACCCGATCGTTTAGTATGTTGCTATTGCTTTCTTCATGACTTATACATGTTCCTATAACTATGAGATTATGCAACTCCCGTTTACCGGAGGAACACTTTGGGTGCTACCAAACATCACAACGTAACTGGGTGATTATAAAGGAGCATTACAGGTGTCACCAAAGGTAGATGTTGGGTTGGCGTATTTCGAGATTAGGATTTGTCACTCCGATTGTCAGAGAGGTATCTCTGGGCCCTCTCGGTAATGTACATCACATAAGCCTTGCAAGCACTGCAACTAATATGTTAGTTGTGAGATGATGTATTACGGAACGAGTAAAGAGACTTGCCGGTAACGAGATTGAACTAGGTATTGGATACCGACGATCGAATCTCGGACAAGTAACATACCGATGACAAAGGGAACAACATATGTTGTTATGCGGTTTGACCGATAAAGATCTTCGTAGAATATGTAGGAACCAATATGGGCATCCAGGTCCCGCTATTGGTTATTGACCAGAGATGTGTCTCAGTCATGTCTACATCGTTCTCGAACCGTAGGGTCCGCACGCTTAAGGTTTCGATGACAGTTATATTATGAGTTTATGTATTTTGATGTACCGAAGGTTGTTCGGAGTCCCGGATATGATTACGGACATGACGAGGAGTCTCGAAATGGTCGAGACATAAAGATTGATATATTGGACGGATATATTTGGACACCGGAAAGGTTCCGGAGAAGTTTGGAGCCCCGGGAGGTTACCGGAACCCCCCGGGAGGTATATGGGCCTTATTGGGCCCATGTAGGAGGAAGAGAGAAGGAGCAAGGGAAGGGGGCGCGCCCCCCCAAGCCCAATCCGAATTGGGGAGGGGGGCCGGCCCCCCCTTTCCTTTCTCCTTCCCCCTCTTCCTATTACTACTACTAGTACTACTTCCTAATACTAGTACTCTTTCCTTCCCCCTCCATATAAGATAAGGAAAAGAGAGGGAAACCTACTTGGAGTAGGTTTCCCCCTCCTCATGGCGCGCCCCCCTAGGGCCGGCCACCTCCTCCCTCCCTCCTTTATATACGGGGGTAGGGGGGCACCCTAGAACACACAAGTTGATCATTGATCGTTCCTTAGCCGTGTGCGGTGCCCCCCTCCACGATATTACACCTCGGTCATATTGTAGCGGTGCTTAGGCGAAGCCCTGCAACAGGAGAACATCAAGATCGTCACCACGCCGTCGTGCTGACGGAACTCCCCCTCGGCGCCTCTGCTGGATCGAAGATCGAGGGTGCGTCATCGAGCTGTACGCGTGTCAAGAACTCGGAGGTGCCGGAGTAACGGTACTTGGATCGGTTGAACCGGAGGACGTACGACTACTTCCTCTATGTTGCGTCAACGCTTCCGCTTCGGTCTACGAGGGTACGTAGACGACACTCTCCCCTCGTTGCTATATCATCACCATGATCTTGCGTGTGCGTAGGAAATTTTTTGAAATTACTACGTTCCCCAACAACGGCCATGGCGGAGGAGGAAGGATGGGGCGCGCGACGGAGCTCGCGGGGAGGACGCCACGTTTCCGCTCGTCCGAGACCTCGCGGGACACCGTGGTGCGCGTGCCGGCGCTGTACCTCACCATCGCCCTGTCCGGCTCCAGCAGCGGCGCCGAGTCCGGCCCCATCCGCTCATCGAGGCACTCCCGTCCCTGCCGCCTGCCTCCTCCTCCTCGTGCCATGGGGGACAGTCCCCGCTCGCCTCGAAGCCGTCATCGTCCAGCCGCCACACACCGTACGCGCCCACACCGTGCTCGCCGCGCCCGCCTGCGCCCGTGCTCCGCGCCCGCGCACGGCAACGCGGTGGATCCTCCCGCGGCGGAGGAGGAGCTGTGCCTCGAGCTGCATGGGCAGCCCCGGCCCCGAGCGTGGCGAGACGGGCCTCCTGCACGGCGACGCCGAGTCGAGGCTGGGGTGCGGCCGCGCGGCCGGCGAGGCCTGGACG
>NW_025230885.1:3135-4841 GCF_018294505.1 Triticum aestivum
AGCCAGGCAGGGGAGGTGCACGCCGGTCCTTCTCCTCCCTCCTTGTCGGCCCCCGCTTCTCACCTCCTGGGGGCGGAACGAGTGGAAAAATTCTCGCCCCCACGCCAAAGTTGTCGCCGGCAGCCCCCCAAGAGGCGAAAAAAATGCCTCCTGGGGGGCCGAACGGCTGGAGATGCCCTTAGTCGATCGTCGTCATCGTCGTCTGTCCTAGTGCTTGTCTCTGTGAGAAGGCATTGAAGATGAAGCAAGTCACGTTCGAAGGGCTGTCCAGTATGGTGTAGCACCGAGGACGAAGACGTGAAGCGAAGATCAAGCTCAAGCGTATAGTGGGATGTTGACCAGTGAAGGGGAGTCTCTTCAATGAGGACCTGTCTCTACATGGGACGGTGTGTGATCCGTTGACATGTATTGCGTCAGGGGTGACCGATGGTGTTGCCTGGCAGCGTGACTGGGAGTCTGGATCTTACGTTGAGGAGGATCGTCAAGTCACGGATCTACAACAAGTCAAGATCAGGAGAAGTGCGAGGAAGACGACAAGTCAAGATTAGGGGGAGATTGTTAGCAATAATCTTGATTAAAACCCTAGTACTGATTAGTAGTCAATTAGATTAGGAGAATCACATGTAATAGTCCGGCTAGGATGCATATTGGTAGTATTATTAGGAGTCCTAGTCGTTTGTACTAGGTTAGCTGGTAGTACACGCGTGAGTGTCCGAGTTGTATTAGGACATCTAGTACGTATAGGATTAATTTTATTGGGTCGGTGGCTGCTGTGCATATATATATATGCACTTGGCTGTGAGTTTTGTAACCATGGCAAGAAAAGGAGAAAATAAAAAGAGGAATTTTTAGGGTACGAGACGTACCTTTGGCTATCAGTTTTTCTGTCGCGTGTGTTCGTGATTTGATGTGATCGATGTGGCAGAATCCCAACACGAGGGAGGCTGGCGACGGGAGGCGCAGCAGGATGTCCTCGATGTTGTCGTCCTTGAGGGAGTCAATGGTGGTGGCGGCGTCTGGGCTAGTCTCCGAGGGCTCCATCAGCCGTGTAGCGCGCCGTGGCGGAGCAGCTGAGCTGAGGATCCGCCGGCCGCGTGGATGTGGTGTGGGTCACGGCGGAGGCATGAGGGGTTCACTCCTTAGACCTTCTAATTTTTTTTGCCAGCGAATCGGCCGACGGAAACAAGCGCCGTTCATACTCTTTTTTACACAAAATGATACTTATTTAACTCGGTCAACCAACGGGAACAAGTCGCATGCATTGCCCATATCAAATATTGTTTTTTTCTTTCAATTTTGTTTTGCTTTTTGTCACTTGTGTTTATCGGTTCCCCTCGTCTTCGGTGGATCCGAGGCACCGGGCGGCGTGAAATCCAATAGTTGATTATAATTTTTAGTCTCTAATATCACAACAAGTTGTATGTGAATACAATGGCAGATCGTGAGGGCAATGTTGCATGTAATTAAAAAAATACGAATCTATCAACAACATCTTTGCTTTAGGCGCCCGTCCCACGGTTAATGGTTGGTTTTGGTGTCTTGCTACTAATGAGGCGATCTTTCTTATCGTGGGTTTTCACTGTCATTGTACCCATCTTCCCACCATTTATCGTCGGCGTCCTCAGTCTTTAGGGCTCTCATCATAAACCTTTTTGTGTGTGCTAGGGCATGTGATCGTATACCACTTGCTCTTCCCTAGTTTTTTT
>NW_025230885.1:4851-10105 GCF_018294505.1 Triticum aestivum
AGGGGGTTTTGGCGGGTTAATTTAGGTGTTTCATATATTGTGTTAGCTAGGTAATTAATACAGAGAAGTGTCCTCTCTTATCTTCATGCTTGGTCGACGCTACGTACTATACGTATAGAGAGGACTAGACACGCTAGCTAGTAAGCAAATGAAGGAAACAGAAGATCGTCATGAACATATGCATACAGAGAGAAGTGATATCGACCACCTCTCCTTCTCTAAGAGATTGGTCGAACAACAAGTTCTTGTATATCTATCCGACACTACTGGCTACATATATATACAATATAATTATCTCTTACAATATAATCTCCTAATTCCAAAGGAACTCAGGGTCCACATGGCATTCTTCGTCTTTAGCGATCATGTGGTCAAGAAAGAATGCCGTCAATTCCTCTTGAATTCCTCGCATACGATCTGGTGATAGGAGTTCATCCCGCATCCGAAATATCTAATTTGAAGAAGGGGCGAATACATATATATGAATAAATAAAACTGAACACAAATGATGGTAATAAAATAAAATTGTGAATATTATTATTTACGCACTTCATATTGTTTATCGGAGTAGCCCCGCTCACAGGTCGTGTGGCGGATGGACTTGCAAATGTAGTATCCACAGTAATTATTATATTGTTCCTGCCACAACCACTTTACAAGAAACAGAGGTCAAACAAACTGATAATTAGCAAGCATGCTAAATGGTATTGATGAAATTAGCGCTTGAATCACTAGGAGATATGTGGAACATGCTACTATAGTACTTGCTTTCGGGTGTCTAAATTGCAGCTTCTTGGGAAGTCCTGGAGTTTTTGAGGTGAATTTATTCCAAACCCTGCCAGACAAAGAAAACGAATTACTTGATATCAGGAAATGAACAAATTGAAGTTGCCGATATGGTGCGAAAAATATCGATTTAACTTACTTCTCTAGAATTGCAGTCATGTCCGCATACTCCTTGGGATCTTTTCGTCTCGAGTCTAAGACGGTTACTAGTCCCTGCTCAAGCTTAATCTCTAGGAGAATATAGTGGAAGCTGCGCGCGCATGCATAACTCATTAATTACATTACTATAACCTCGACTAATAAGGGAAACCGAATATGCACAAGACAGTAACACTCACTTGAATTCGTAAGGGAAGAGTATTATAGCTTTGTTTTAATTTAATACAAATGATTGTAGCAGCTTGGCCTCGGTATCTTTGGCCTAAAATTTAACCATATATGCATCTATGAGATTTGTGTTAATGAACCCAATATCACCGATTTGTCTTTTCTTCAATTCGGCGATCTTCAATCTGCATAATATAGTGAGGATAATTAAAAATACATGCAATGAAAGAGCTGACCTATATATAGAGACTTAATGACAGAAGAAGTACTACTTACAGGCAGTAGCAAGTGATCATTAACTTATCGAGGGCCTTTAGATTGAAAAACACGAAGAACTCCTCAAATGGAACATTCAACAGTTCAATTCCGACGAGGTCATGCTCCTCTCTATCTCTCAGCGTTAAAATATTACTCCCCTCAGACTCTCTGCAGGTTTTCATATACCAATCATGGAATCTTCGCATCATCGTTGTTAGAGATCTTTTATCTTTGACGAGAGGCTTCCCGTACACGTATTTGTGTTCGTCCACCTCCAAGAAATCAAAATGTGCATCGTCGGGCAGGAAATCTCCAAGATCGTTATAACCGGGCACCATTGTCCCGCCCGAATGATTCGCGGCGATGCTAGACACCTGGAGCGGGGGCAACGATTGGTTCGCTTGTTTGCCGAGCTAGGCAACTTTTTTCCCAGCTCGTCGTTCTGCTAACCTTTGACCACTGACAGTACTTCCCGACCGCTCCGCTTCGATAAATGACTTTGTAAGAATGCGCTCATAGTTGTCTTTCACCGGAGACTTTGGTGGTTTCTTCAGGGCAGGCAGAGTACGCTTCGCTTTTACCGGATCTATCTTCTCCTCCGGAGGTGGATTTTTCTTTGCTTTCACCCCTTCAAAGAAGTTGGTCACTTCGGCTTGCACAATCTTCGCATTTTCCTCCTGGCTCCTCTCGTATGGTAACTTCTCTGGAGTCTTCCGAGAAGGACCGTATCTGTATTGCCTGCCTTTGGTTGTACTGCTAGACGCCAGAGAAGACGGAGCGGCTGTGGCTGTCTTTCCTTTCTTACGAGGCGGAGGAGAAGGACGATGCGCCGGAGCAGCCGGAGCGGCGGCGGGTCTCTTCCGCCCTTGTTGACGAGGCGGAGAAGGAGGAGGCTGGCTGCTCGGGCGCGCCGGCGCAGGCAGGGAAGGAGTTTGAGTGCCCTGATCACTCCCGGAGGAGGCGGAGGAGGAGGCGGAGTGCCTTGACTCGCCGGAGGAGGAGGAGGAGGAGGAGGAGGCGTCTAGTTCGGAAGGTTGATGAGATCCTTCCACCATAGGCATGGAGTCTTCAGAGAAGAACCCAGCCGAATCTCCCCTTCACCCGTAGGGTGGTCAAGCTCAAGGTCCTCAAATCCGTCCGTTATTTGATCCACCATCACCCTAGCATATCCTTCTAGAATCGACCGGCCGTGGTAGGTTAAGCCAGGTCCAGTAGGTAAAACAGAGCCAACAGCTGCCTTCACTTTCAATGTCATCCATCGCGCCATAAGGTGGCAATGTTGAGACTCCGTGATAGCATCCACGGGGTAGCTAGTAGGAGCCGTGAAGACACGCTCCAGCTGTTAAGTCTGCTCGGTGGAAGCCACGCTGCTTCTCCGCTGAGTTGGCGGGGTAGCTTCAAGGGAAGTTTCGGCACGTCGTTTGCTGCGATCTGCTTCTCGTTCCTCTAGCCCTTGTACCCTTTCGTGCAGCGCCTGTAGTTGGCTATGCTCCACTTTCTTCTTAATCTCCTGGCTTTTGTAACCCCCTACGTCCGGAAACCCAGCCTTCCACGAAATGGAGCCTGGCGTGCCTCGTGTCCGTCCAGGGTGCTCAGGATTCCCGAGGGCCATTGTGAGCTCGTCCTTCTCTTTGTCTGGAACGAACGTCCCTTGTTGTGCTTTCTCGATATACTCCTTAAGCCTCGTGACGGGTATTCACAGTTGCTCTTCCGTCCAAATGCACTTCCCTGATAGAGGGTCCAAGGTTCCGCCAACCCCGAAGAACCAAGTCCGGCAACGGTCTGGCCAGTTCAATGTCTCTGGTTTGACCCCTTTAGCAATCAGGTCATTGTCAGCCTTGTCCCACAAAGGTCGGGCTTTGAGGTAGCCACCTAACCCCGTGCGATGGTGATGCTTCTTCTTCTCAGCTTTTTTCTTGTTTGTCGCTGACATCTTCTTACTCTTTTCCGATGTCTCGTGGGCCACAAATGCGGGCCAGTGATCTTTGATCTTCTCATACTTTCCGGTGAATTCTGGTGTCTTTTCTTCATCAACAAAGTCTGTTTTCAACTCATTCTTCCACCTCCTGAATAGTTCTGCCATCTTCTTAAGAGCATGATACTTTATCAATTGCTCTTTAACTGGCTTCTTCGGATCCTCCTCTAGCGGTAGGGTGAAATTTTCCTTAAGCGTTGTCCAAAGATCTTCTTTCTGCATATCGGAGACATAAGACACCTGAGGGTCTTCTTTCTTAGGCTTTAACCATTGGTGGATACTGATCGGGATCTTCTCCCTAACAAGAACCCCGCACTGAGCAGGAAATGCATCCCTTGTCTGGATGGGTTCAATCGGCTTGCCATCACGCGTGATTGCTGTGATCTCAAACCTTTCATCCGAGCGCAACTTTTTCTTCGGGCCTCGTTTCTTTACCGAAGTTGAGCTCGATCCGGAGGGCTAGAGAAAAGAAGAAAGACGAGATTTAATTAATATGTGTATATATGAAAACAGTGAATGCATCAATTAGCTAGTTAGCACGGGCTTAACTAATATATATATACCTGGCCGGACTCGGTTTGGTCATCGGAGCCGTCATCACGGTCTCCTTCTTGTGCCTCCATTGGGTCACGGGAGCCATCATAATCATAGCCCTCTTCTTGTACCGGCATTAATGGGTCACTGGAGCCATCATAATCATAGTCTTCTTCACTACTCCGTCCTTCCTGACCATCGGTGTCATTGAGAAACGACGCAACGACATCACTTCCTTTTGCGATTATGTCCCCCAACATCGCTTCTGTTGCTTCATCTCGGGGGTGCTCCATAGTTTCTGCAAATACTTACAACATGTCAATTATTATTCAAACATGACAGATGGATATATATTAGTGGCAAACGTATAACTAGCTAGCTAATCATAATAAGGAATCATATTAGTGGCCTCGACGCTGCTTCTCTAGGGTTTGGGGTGGCCTCGACAACGCTTCAAGGGTTTGGGGTGGCCTCGACACAACACTTCAAGGGTTTGGGGTGGCCTCGACGACAACGCTCTTTGAACTTGGTAAATTTGGGTGGCCTCGAGAGAGTTTGTCGGATAGGGGCGCGGCGGGAGGGGGTAGGAGACCAACATCGTTTTTTTCTAGGGTTTGGGAAAATAATATTATCGGGGAGGGGGTATATCAACCCCCCTCCCTCGTGTTGAAGTTATTGGGAGGGGGTATATCAACAACGACAATACCCGATAAAAAATAAAAAGTCAAAAGAAGAAATAAAAAGAGGAGAATAAGAAAGGAATAGCTCTTCTATTCCTTTCTTCTTCTCCTCTTCTTTTTCTTCTTTTTTCCTCTTCTTATTTATTTCTCCTCTTCTTCCTCTCCTCTTCTTATCCTTTCTTCCTCTTCTTATTTTCCTTTTTCCTCTCATTCTTTTTCTTCTTCTTCCTTTCCTAGCTAGATATATAAAACTTTTCTAAAAATGAAACTAACCTAAAATGTACTAAATCTAACTTTTGCATATATGAACATATATACACAGAGAACATACAAACATATATACATTTTTATAAAAAAGCAAAAACATCATATTCTATAAAAAAACATATACATATAATCTGGAAAGAAAATATCATATTCTATAAAAAATCATCATATATATGAACAAAAACAACTACTCAGAAATGAATAGAAGCAAAAAATAGTTGTGATTAACTGTACTAAAAAAGGAGCATAGATGCTTATTTTTAATGACTTATTACAACTCAGAAATAAAAAGAAAAAAATAAATATAGCAGAAAAGAAAAGAAAACTATATAGAAAATTACTCAGAAATGAATAGAAGCAAAAAATAGTTGTGATTAACTGTACTAAAAAATGAGCATAGATGCTTATTTTTAGTGACTTATTACAA
>NW_025230885.1:10489-12663 GCF_018294505.1 Triticum aestivum
AAGCAAAAAATAGTTGTGATTAACTGTACTAAAAAATGAGCATAGATGCTTATTTTTAATGACTTATTACAACTCAGAAAAAAAAGAAAAAAATATAGCAAAAAAGAAAAAAAACTATATAAAAACTACTCAGAAATGAGCATGGATGCGCTTATAGAGGAAATTCAACTTAAATTCATAACAAATTTCAAGAGAAATTCGTATGAACTTAGGCTAAATTCCCTATATAAGGGCATCTATTTTCATTTTCAGAGGAGCTCAATAAGGCAGAGAGGGAGGGGCTTATAAACCGGTCTGATTCCCCTTCGGTTGGCGAGGTGGGACTAAACTTTGGCCGCAACGAGGACCAACCCTTTAGTCCCGGTTGGTGGAACGGACCGGGACTAATGGCCGTCCTTTGGTCCCAATTCAGGCCACCAACCGGGACCAATGGTGGTGGGCTAGGAGCGAGGGCCATTGGTCCCGGTTCGTCCCGCCAACCGGGACCAATATGTCCAGACGAACCAGGACCAATGGCCCACATAGCCCGGCCGGCCCCTGGGGCTCACGAACCGGGTCCAATGCCCCCATTGGTCCCGGTTCTGGATTGAACCGGGACTAATGGGCTAGACCGGCGTGGACCATTGGCCCCTTTTCTACTAGTGGAGGTATCTCTGGGCCCTCTCGGTAATGCACATCATATGGAGTCTTGCAAGCATTGTGACTAATGAGTTAGTTACGGGATGATGCACTACGGAACGAGTAAAGAGACTTGCCGGTAGCGACATTAAACTAGGAATGAAGATACCGACGATCGAATCTCGGGCATGTAACATACCGATGACAAAGGGAATAACGTATGTTGACATTGCGGTTCGACTGATAAAGATGTTCATAGAATATGTGGGAACCAATATGAGCATCCAGGTTCCGCTATCGGTTATTGACAGGAGAGGTGTCTCGATCTTGTCTATATAGTTCTCGAACCCGTAGGGTCTGCATGCATAACGTTCGATAACGATATGTACTATATGATTTATGCATTTTGGTGACCGGAGGTTGTTCGGAGTCCCGGATGAGATCACGGACATGACGAGAAGTATCGAAATGGTCAAGAGGTAAAGATTGATATATTGAAAGGTTATATTCGGACACTGGAATGATTCCGGAGTGGTTCGTGTATTTTTTAGAGTACCGAGGGGTTACCGGAACCCCCGGTGAAGTATTGGGCCTTATTGGGCCATAGTGGATAAATGGAGGCAGGCCGCAGGAGGTGCCCCCCATGGGAGTCCGAATTGGACAAGGGGGAGGGGGCGCGGCTCCCCTTTCCTTCTCCCTCTCCCTCTCTTCCCCTCTCACCCCTCTGTTGGAAAGGAAGAGGGGGGGGGCGACTAGGATTGGGAATCCTAGTTGGACTCCCCCCACTTGGCGCGCCCCAAGGGTCGGCCTCCTCCCCTCTCCTCCTTTATATACGGGGGCAGGGGGCACCCCAAAGCACAACAGTTGTCTCTTAGCCATGTGCGGTGCCCCCCCCCCCTCCACCGTTTACTCCTCCGGTCATATTGTCGTAGTGCTTAGGCGAAGCCCTGCGCGGATCACATTACCATCACCGTCACCACGCCGTTGTGCTGACGGAACTCATCGACTCCTTCATACCTCTACTGGATCAAGAGTTTGAGGGACATCATCCAGCTGAACGTGTGCAGAACTCGGAGGTGCCGTATGTTCAGTACTTGATCGGTTGATTCGAGAAGACGTTCGAATACATCAACTGCGTTAAGTTAACGCTTCCACTTTCGGTCTACGAGGGTACGTGGACACACTCTCCCCCTCTCGTTGCTATGCATCTCATAGATAGATCTTGCGTGAGCATAGGAATTTTTTTGAAATTGCATGCTACGTTTCCCAACAATTGTCTACTTGCCAATGTGCTTGCCTTCATTGGTTTCTTTCCGCAATTAGGATGATAATCCATGTGCAAGTCGTCTCCGACCGGACATGGCGGCAGCGCAAGGTCATTTATCTCTTCTTGACGATGTTGCAGAGGAAGTTAATTTGGTCATAGGTGTTAAATTCATATCTTGTGTTGGTTCTGATGTTGTAGCCTATATCTTGTACTCCACTTGTTGATGACTTTGACTTCATTGCCTTGCATTAGCTTTAATAAAAATATGGTTGTGTGCATCACAATGATG
>NW_025230886.1:0-12660 GCF_018294505.1 Triticum aestivum
AGAAGCAAAACCAGTAAATGCTCTAATGGTAGCTCGTACTCTCTCGAGTTCAGAAAAATCATGGTGACTAAAAACTTGTTCTACTTCAAGCTCCCAAGCTAGATAAATAGCAGGATTAAATCTACCCTCAAATGATGGTAAAGAGATAACCTGACCATATGCTTGTGTGTGTTGTCCCAACTCTCGTGATGGTGAAGATGTGTCCGTCATCCAAGAACTTCTATCTCTGGAACCTGTCATGATTAGTAGAAACAAGAACCAAAATTCAAGAATAATGTTCCTATGAACTACTAGGATGTGGTTGTAAAGTGCTCACAGTAAAGCAAATATCAATATCTTACAAGTTCTTACCATGCGGCAGGTGGTGACAGGCAACCAGCGGTGTCAAATAACTCCGAAGATTGTGTAAAACGATTGCCAGGGGAACGTACGTATACACGGTGTAGAAATATGTGGAGCTGGGTTGGCTATATATGGTAGCAAAGGATTAGCAATAATCAATTCAGAGATGCAGTGTTGAATAAACGCTCAACGACGGTACTGTGCTGGTCCTAGGCTAGACCAAACTAGAGACGCGAGCCTAGAACACTAATGAGGTCACGTCGTAGCACAACTAGCATCAATAAAGGATATGAAGTAGCTCTAGACAGCAAGATATAAGTGAAGATCACAATAGCAGTAGACCTATTTAGAAGATGATGTTGAGGTGCCAAATACTGAACTAGCTTCTGCAACTATTTAGATGCGGCTCGTCGCTAGCTTTCCTTTGAGTACTCGCGGAGCCAAAACAGACTTCATATGAGGAAGTTATGCCTGTTTTACTGAACAGTGCACAAAACAGATTCCAATCCGAATTCAACTACGAGATTGAGTCTAGATAGATCCGAATTTTGTTTTTTTTCTCCTCTCTTTTTTTCTCACACTTTTTTTTCTTTTCCTTTCTTTTTTTTCTCTGACTTTTTTTTACTTTTTTTTCTCTCGTTTTTTTCTCTATCTTTTTTCTCTCTCTCCCTCTTTCCAAAACAAACTAGATAAGATGTAGATTGGATCAAGCGAAGATGGGAACAATCTCAACTATGATTATGACAATGAACGATGGGTAGCACGTGGAGGAAATTGATGGATGGGTGGTGGACAGCGGAAGGGATAACGATGCAGTGGCGACGTGACTAATGTGAACAGAACTCGAAACTCTAAACGACCTAGACACAAAGACCAACAACTCGACACGACGATGCAACCGATAATTCAACTATGCAAGCAATAAAAAGAAAATTGCAAAGGCTCAGACTGGCTTGGACAAAGGATGAATAGATCTAACTCTTTTTTGTGGATTTTTCTTGGACAATAGGTAAGAAAATAAATCTAATCTAGGAAAACTGGAAATTCTCACCGAGCAACCTGAAAACTGATACCACTTGATAGAGGCGAGGGTCCCGATCTTTCGATGAGATGATAACTATCGATTTGGTGGAGACGACTTTGACGATCCGACTACGAATGTGCACGACGTTGCGCCTTAGCAATCGCTAAACCAATCTCCTGAGGTTACTGACGATGCTGGAAGCACGGTCAGCCTGACCACGAAGGTCTATCCCTGCAAGCAATCGAAGAACGAGCAAGAATATGATAAAGCAATCTGAATATTACAAATATATATGAAGTATTGATAATGGTGGGGATCCGGAAGCGGTCTTGGTCTGGTCGTTGGACACAAACGAAGTACACGAAGTTGCAATGGCTAACTTTTAACTAAACAAATCCCCCAGAAAAAGCTACTAGATGGATCTACTTATATAGGAGCAAGGGGTGGCGGCCAAGGAGGTGGGAGGACGTCCCAAGGCAGCCTAAAACTAACCCTAGGTCGTACAAGGCTCATGGGCCCAAGTGGAGGTGATGCAACACCTTTGGGCTTGTAGTTTGACTCGGATTCTGCTGCAACATCAGATTGTTTCGTCGGTAACTCAACGCTCCGGACGAATTTGAAGGTGAATCCAATTGGGTTGGAAAGAGCACGAAATCTAGTTTCCAACAAAAAAAGAATCACCCAATTTGGAGTCCGTATGGAAAAGTTGTTGGCGTTTTGAGTCAGGTATGTCTGTGCAGTCCGAATCTGAATCCAGAACGTGAGAGACTTGGACTCTATCTTCTCTTGGCCCAAAAGTGACGTGAGAGGACTTTTTGAACACAACCTAAACTTCTCCTTTTCCCTTATCTTCATATGTGGATTGTACAAATGTCCCATACACCTACAATTAGACAAAACACAAAAGTGTGTGAAGTACTTTTGTTCTGGATAACATAAATAGATTATTGAATAGTTTGCATTAGAAATCACCTGACAAATATGCATGTATGCAATATTTTTGGTCGTATCCAAGGTAGTCATGTCCTCATCAAGTGGTGTTGAGGAAGATGTAGACACGTCCATGGGGATGAGCGAGGGATGCTCCGCATCATCTCCCCCCCTTGGGAAGGATCCGACCTCGGATCAAAAACTTCATCTCCATGGTATGGTGCAAGGTCCTTGATGTTGAAGATGTCGCTCACATTGTACTTGCCTCGTGGTAGATCTATCTTGTAGGCGTTGTCGTTGTAGCGTGCTAGCACCTTGAAGGGTCCGTCGGCTCGAGGTAGAAGTTTGGACTTGCGTTCATTGGGGAAGCGGTCCTTTCGAAGGTGTATCCACACAAGATTGCCAATGTTGAAGATCATGGGTTGCTTGTTGACGTTGAGCTTGGTCGCTAGTCGTTGTACTTGGCGCTCGATGGTGTGCCTTATATCTTCATGCATCTTCTTGATGTAGCTTGCACGAGCGCTTGCGTCTAGGTTGGTTCGTTCTTGTAGAGGCAGAGGTAGAATGTCCAATGGGGACAAAGGGTTGAAGCCGTAGACGACCTCGAAGGGGGACTTGCCGGTCGTGGAATGTCTTGCACGGTTGTAGGCGTACTCGGCGATGGGTAGACACGCCTCCCACTCCTTGATGTTCTTCTTGATCAACACGCGAAGTAGAGTGGAGAGTGTATGGTTCGTCACTTCCGTTTGGCCGTCGGTTTGAGGATGGTATGCCGAAGAGAACAATAGCTTGATTCTGAGCTTGGCGCAAAGGGTCTTCCAAAAGTAACTCAGGAACTTGACGTCACGATTCGAGACAATCGTCTTTGGCAATCCATGAAGTCGCAAGATTTCCCTACAAAAGAGATTAGCAATATGTGAAGCATCGTCTATCTTGTTGCAAGGAATGAAATGTGCCATCTTAGAAAATCTGTCCACAACAACAAAGACGGAATCCTTGCTGATGAGGACATCAATACCATTATTACACCCACAGCCCCTACTGCTACATATACGGGACCAATTACTAGAGCTCGCGCACGCCAATTAAATTATCAGGTACTTTCGTTTCTTGGTAATGATTCTAATGTTCATGAGAATATGATGCTGCCTAAATTGGATACATTTGTTTTGCTTACAAATGAAGGGCCTAGCTTGGAGAAGGATGAACATTGGAGCAAGAACAAGCATGGAGATGATGCCATGCACAAGGGGAACAAGAACGGAGTTACAAGTGATGATTTCAGGACTTTGAAGCCACCATAATGGGTGCATGAAGCCTTGGACGAAATATACAAGATGCCACTTCATAAATTTCGTCCCGAGGCTATTATAGGTGCTGCGTCACCTTTTTATTGGGCCAGGCCCATGTAATTTCGAAATACATAAGTATAGGCTATTTCTAGAGTCCGTATGTGTGGGGAAACAAGAGATAGGGTTGATTTCGGACCCCTCCACCAAGGGCCACGAAATTCCCCTCTCTTCCTCCATATATACAGCCCTTAGGGCACCGTTTAGACTTTGGGTTTTGTTTAGATTAAAGTTCGCCATAGCTGCAACTTCGCGTACTTCGTTTGTGTTCAACGACCAGACAAAGGCGTCACAGAACCCCACCTTGATCAATAAAGCTTTCATCTTATATTCGCAATATCCAGATTGCAATCTTAGTTTCTTGCTTGTTCTTCGTTTGCTCACAGGAAACAGACCCTCGTGGTCAGGTTGATCGTGCTCCGGCGTGGTCAATAACCTCTCGGAGTTGGTTTAGCGATTGCTAAGGCGCGACGTCCTCGCACGTTCGTAGTCGGATCGTCAAAGTCGACTTCCACCAAAGCGATATCCATCATCTCATCGAAAGACGAGACACCTTTGCCTCTATCACTTGCCATTTTGAGTTCTAGGCAAACCAAGTACAAAATCCATGCTAATGTCTTCCCAAGGTTGATAAGGAATGGGAAGTGGCATGCAAAGACCATGGGATTGAGCTTTTGACTTAGCTTTGCGACTTGTAGAGCATCGGGTGGTGAAGCGTGATACCTCGCAGATCATCTTGGGCCAAAAGTAGTTCTTGGAGAGCGTGGCGAAGGTCTTGTCGCGTCCAAAGTGTCCCATGAGTCCACCTCCATGAGCCTCTTGCAAAAGCAGCAAACAAAGAGAAGACTCGGGAATGCAAAGTTTGTTAGCTCTCATAAGATAATCATCCTTTATGTAATATCGTTCCCAAGACGTGTGTGTCAAACACTTAGCGTAAGGAGTAGCAAAAGAAAGATCATGCTCATACAAGTCTTTTATATGCTCAAAACCAATAACATTCAACTCAAGTTTAGTCACAAGTGTGCATATGCGTGAAAGTGCATCCGCTACTACATGTTCTTTACCCTTAATGTACTTGATCACATAAGGAAAAGATTCAATGAATTCACTCCATTTGGCATGACGCTTGTTCAATTTAGTTTGACCTTTTAGGTACTTAAGCGTTTCATGATCGGTATGGATGACAAACTCATGAGGTCTAAGATAATGTTCCCAAACATGTAGCACACGCACTAAAGCATACAATTCTTTGTCATTGATGGGATAATTAAGTTGAGCACCGGAGAGTTTTTCACTAAAATAAGCAATGGCTCGTTTTTCTTGCATCAAAACTCCGCCAATTCCGGTACCACTTGCATCACAATGAACCTCAAAAGTTTTGTCAAAATTGGGCAAAGCAAGAATCAGAGCATGAGTAAGCAAAGACTTGAGCTCATCAAAATCGGTGGATTGCTCAGATCCCCAAACAAAAGGAGCATTCTTTTTACTCAAAGCATGTAAAGGAGCGGCAATTGTGCTAAAAATTTTCACAAATCGGCGATAAAATCCTGCAAGGCCAAGGAAACTACGCACTTGTTGCAAATTGGTTGGTTGGGGCCACGTTTTAATTGCCTCAATTTTAGTTTCGTCAACATGAATACCTTTTGAAGAGACAACAAATCCCAAGAAAACCACTTTGTCAACACCAAACGTGCATTTTTTTCAAATTTGCATAAAGGCTTTCCTTGCGAAGGGTTTGCAAAACGGATTTAACATGATTAATATGGTCTTTCATTGTTTTGCTAAACACAAGAATGTCATCAAAGTAAACCACAACAAATACTCCAATGTAAGGTCTAAGCACATGATGCATAAGACGCACAAAAGTACCGGGAGCTTCCGATAGACCCATAGGCATGACTAACCACTCATACAAGCCAAATTTAGTTTTGAAAGCAGTTTTCCATTCATCACCTTCTTGAATGCGAATTTGATAATAGCCACTTTTAAGATCTATTTTTGAGAAAAAGTTGGCTCCGCTAAGTTCATCAAGCATATCATCTAAGCGAGGAATGGGGTGCCTATAGCGAACGGTAATAGCATTTATAGGTCTACAATCGGAACACAAGCGGAAACTTCCATCGGGCTTAGGCACAAGTATAACGGGAACGGCACAAGGGCTTAAGCTTTCACGTACATGACCGTTGTCGATGAGTTGTTGTACTTGCCGTTGGATTTCCCTTGTCTCTTCGGGGTTGACACGGTATGGAGCTTTGTTTGGAAGTGGCGCTCCGGGGATGAGGTCGATTCGATGCTCAATGCCTCGATGATGAGGACATGACTACCTTGGATATGACCAAAAATATTGCATATATGCATATTTGTCAGGTGATTTCTAATGCAAACTATTCAATAATCTATTTATGTTATCCAGAACAAAAATACTTCACACACTTTTGTATTTTGTCTAATTGCAGGTGTATGGGACATTTGTACAATCCACATATGAAGATAAGGAAGAAAGAGATGTTTATTTGTTGTCCAAAAAGTTCTCTCACGTCACTTTTGGCCCAAGAGAAGATAGAGTCCAAGTCTCTCACGTTCTGGATTCAGATTCGGACTGCACAGACATACCTGACTCAAAACGCACACAAGTTTTTCATACGGACTCCGAATTGGGTGATTCTTTTTTTGTTGGAAACTAGATTTCGTGCACTTTCCAACCCAATTGGAATCACCATCAAATTCGTCCGGAGCGTTGAGTTGTGGACGAAACAATCTGATGCTGCAGCAGAATCCGAGTCAAACTACAAGTCCAAAGGTCTTACATCACCTCCACTTGGGCCCATTGGCCTTGTACGACCTAGATTTAGTTTTAGGCTGCCTTGGGACGTCCTCCCACCTCCTTGGCCGCCACCCCTTGCTCCTATATAAGTAGATCCATCTAGTAGCTTTTCCTTGGGATTTGTTTAGTTAAAAGTTAGCCAACGCAACTTCGTGTACTTCGTTTGTGTCCAACGACCAGACCAAGACCGCTTTCGGATCCCCACCTTTATCAATACTTCATACATATTTGCAATATTCAGATTGCTTTTATCATATTCTTGCTCGTTCTTCGATTGCTTGCAGGAATAGACCTTCGTGGTCAGGTTGATCGTGCACCGGCGTGGTCAATAACCTCTGGAGATTGGTTTAGCGATTGCTAAGGCGCAATGTCGTGCACGTTTGTAGTCGGATCGTCAAAGTCGTCTCCACCAAATCGATAGTTATCATCTCATCGAAAGATCGGGACCCTCGCCTATATCAAGTGGTATCAGTTTTCAGGTTGCTCGGTGAGAATTTCCAGTTTTCCTAGATTAGATTTATTTTCTTACCTATTGTCCAAGAAAAAGCCACAAAAAAGAGTTAGATCTATTCATCCTTGGTCCAAGCCAGTCTGAGCCTTTGCAATTTTCATTTCATTGCTTGCATAGTTGAATTATCGGTTGCATCGTCGTGTCGAGTTGCTGGTCTTAGTGTCTAGTTCGTTTAGAGTTTCGAGTTCTGTTCACATTAGTCACGCCACCGCTGCATCATTATCTCTTCCGCTGTCCACCACCCATCCATCAATTTCCACCACGTGCTACCCACCATTCATTGTCATAATAATAGTTGAGATCGTTCACATCTTCACTTGATCCAATCTGCATCTTATCTAGTTTGTTTTGGAAAGAGGGAGAAAAAAAGAGAGAAAAAAAACGAGAGAAAAAAAAGGAAAAAAAAGTCAGAGAAAAAAAAGGAGAGAAAGAAAAAAAAAGTGTGAGGAAAAAAAAGAGAGAAGAAAAAAAAACAAAAAATCGGCACAAACTTTTTCAGAGGAAAGTTGGAGACAAAGTTGTTGATATATCCTGCTTGGCTGTTGTTTCACCTCATTATCTTCACTGCTGTTGTGATCTTCACTTATATCTTGCTGTCAAGAGCTACTTAGTATCCTTCATTGATGCTAGTTGTGCTACGCCGTGACCTCATTAGTGTTCTAGGCTCGCGTCTCTAGTCCGGTCTAGCCTAGGACCAGCACAGTACCGTCGTTGAGTGTTTATTCAACATTGCATCTTTGAATTGATTATTGCTAATCTTTTGCTACCATATATAGCCAACCCAGCTCCACATATTTCTACACCGTGTATCCGTACGCTCCCCTGGCAATCGCTTTACTCAATATTCAGAGTTACTTGACACCGCTGGTTGCCGATCACCGCCTGCTGCATGGTAAGAACTTGTAAGACATTGATATTTGCTTTACTGTGAGTGTTTTACCACCACATCCTAGTAGTTATAGGAACATTATTTTTGGGTTTTGTTTCTTGTTCTACTAATCATGACAGGATCCAGAGTCAATTCATGGGCTTTGTCGATCGCGGGAGACGTGCCACCACCTTTGCAAATACCACAACCGTCACGAGAGGTGCACAAACATCCAAATGCACATGATCAGGTTAATGTATCTATACCACCATTTAATGGCCGTTTTAAAGCTGCTTTATATATTGAATGGGACTTCGACATAAAAAATATATTTGCTTCCCATAATTTCGATGAACATAAAAAGGTTAAGGTTGCGGTTGGTTCTTTCACTGGTTATGCTTTGGTTTGGTGGAGTGAATATTGTCGGTTACACCCTGATTATATACCTACTACTTGGGATGATTTGAAACTTGCCATGCGACATACTTTCGTCCCTGCTTATTATACTCGTGACATGATTAAGAAGTTGCAACACTTAAAACAAGGTAGTGAAACTGTAACAAAATATTATGATGATTTACAAACTACCTTGTTGCATTCCTCTTTAGAAGAAAGTGAAGATGATTTTATGGATAGATTTTGGGGAGGATTAAACCGTGATATTCAAGAGATACTAATTCATGAAGAGTGTTATCCTATGGACCATTTGTTTCATCTTGCTTGCAAAGCTGAACAGGAAATAAAACGACGTGTTGGCCACGAGGAGAACAAGCGCACGGTGCACATTCCAAGAGTTGATATGATTGTTCCTTCAACTACTAGGCATACTATGACAACCACATCCGTTGTTGTCAGGACTACATCACCTTCACCATGTGACACATCGCCCCCGAGAGTGGCTACATCATCTGAGTCTATCATAAGAGGTAATGACAAAGGTACTGATCTTCCATCTCTACATGAGAATGATGAATGCCTTGTCAATTTGAATGCACCATCTGATGAGCTACCCACTACTTTGATCACACCACCTATTTTAGAGGACTACGTTGATAATTTGACTTTGCCATGTGATCAAACAACTGAAATACCAACAATTTAGAGTGCACCCATTGAATTAACTATTGATGCAAAAGAACCAATGTTTAATTGTTTTGATATGACCTCTAATCTTGGTGATGATTCTGTGTTGAATGACTTATTGCATGTTTGCTTATTTAAGCATGTTGTAGCATGTAAATTTGATGCAAGTAAGGTTTATTCACCAATGTTGGGATGGTTTAATGATGAACATTGTCAATCTTTTGAAATGAATAAGAGCTTCACTTATATGTGCAAACTGAGTTGCAATATTTTCATGCCTTCTACTTCTTGTGCTAATTTTTTGGCTTTAGATTTTATGAACTATGCAAGTTACTCATCTATTCATGTGTCATATATGCAAAAATCAAGGAAAGTAAAAATGGATGACATATACATATACAACATGTACACCTTGTCTCTTTTGTTAGCCACATTTCAGATTAAGCAACGCCGAGGACGGCTTTATTTTCAAGAAGGGGAGGATGATGAGGACATGACTACCTTGGATATGACCAAAAATATTGCATATATGCATATTTGTCAGGTGATTTCTAGTGCAAACTATTCAATAATCTATTTGTGTTATCCAGAACAAAAATACTTCACACACTTTTGTGTTTTGTCTAATTGCAGGTGTATGGGACATTTGTACAATCCACATATGAAGATAAGGAAGAAAGAGATGTTTATTTGCTGTCCAAAAAGTTCTCTCACGTCACTTTTGGCCCAAGAGAAGATAGAGTCCAAGTCTCTCACGTTCTGGATTCAGATTCGGACTGCACAGACATATCTGACTCAAAACGCACACAAGTTTTTCATATGGACTCCGAATTGCGTGATTCTTTTTTTGTTGGAAACTAGATTTCGTGCACTTTCCAACCCAAGTGGAATCACCTTCAAATTCGTCAGGAGCGTTGAGTTGTGGACGAAACAATCTGATGCTGCAGCAGAATCCGAGTCAAACTACAAGTCCAAAGGTGTTACATCACCTCCACTTGGGCCCATTGGCCTTGTACGACCTAGATTTAGTTTTAGGCTGCCTTGGGACGTCCTCCCACCTCCTTGGCCGCCACCCCTTGCTCCTATATAAGTAGATCCATCTAGTAGCTTTTCCTTGGGATTTGTTTAGTTAAAAGTTAGCCAACGCAACTTCGTGTACTTCGTTTGTGTCCAACGACCAGACCAAGACCGCTTTCGGATCCCCACCTTTATCAATACTTCATACATATTTGCAATATTCAGATTGCTTTTATCATATTCTTGCTCGTTCTTCGATTGCTTGCAGGAATAGACCTTCGTGGTCAGGTTGATCGTGCACCGGCGTGGTCAATAACCTCTGGAGATTGGTTTAGCGATTGCTAAGGCGCAATGTCGTGCACGTTTGTAGTCGGATCGTCAAAGTCGTCTCCACCAAATCGATAGTTATCATCTCATCGAAAGATCGGGACCCTCGCCTATATCACTCGAAGTGGAGGTAGACCCGGAGGTAGCTCATCGGGGAAAACATCTTGGAATTCCTGCAAAAGAGATTGAAACACTAAAGGTAGCTCGTGAGAGGTTTTAGTTGTTTGCTCTCCATCTTTGCACACGAGGACGAAGTGCATCACACTCGATGGGTTCTCACACACTTCTCTAATCTCACTTTTGGTGGCAAATAGGATGAGGTTTTTCTCTCTAGGCGAAGAGGCGCTCATATTTGGCTTGTGGCTCTCACTCACTTTTGGGTGAGTCACTTTCTCACTCTTCTCTCCATGGTGGGTGGCTTGTTTGTCGGCTATCACTTGACTAGGAGACATAGGTCGTAGCACATACTCCTTCCCTTTCATCTTGAAGCTATAGTGATTGGTGCGCCCATTGTGGATGACACCACGGTCGAATTGCCATGGTCGACCAAGAAGGAGGTGGCAAACGGTCATTGGGACCACATCACATTCCAAAGTGTCCTCATAAGCACCTATTTTGAAAGAGACTTGGACCGTATGCTCGACTCGTATAGTGCCGGAGTCACTTAGCCATTGAACTTTGTAGGGGTGCGGGTGCTTCTTCTTGACCAATTGAAGTTTTGAACATAGTTCTTCACTTGCCAAGTTGTGGCAACTACCTCCATCGATGATGACCTTGACGGACCTTCCATTGATGCCGGCCTTAGTGTGGAAGATGTGGCATCGTTGGTCTTCTTCTTGTTGATGTTGAAGTGTCAAGACTTTGGAGACAACGAGAGCGGGGCTCGAATCCTCATCACAAAAGACTTTATCATCTTCATCTTCGTTCACGCGCCGGTGCATGGCCACTTGCTCAAGGGCTTCCATCTCCTCTTCACTCATTGAGTCATATGTGCTGTCGTCATTGAGGATCATGGTGCACTTGTTCGTGCATTCATAGGACTTGTGGCCTCGGCCGCCGCAAGTGAAACACTTGAAGGAGCTTGTTTTGACGGTCTCATCGGTCGGAGTAGATGATGAAGCACGCGGCTTGAAGTTGCTTGTAGTAGGAGGGAGACGACTTGAACTTGTCGAAGCTTTCTTGTAACTTGACTTGTCGTCATTGCTTGGATAAGTCTTGGTTGATGTAGATGTTGGGGGAGTCGTTGAAGCTTGGATGTTGGAGAAGCAGTAGGTCTTGGATGAGTACTTGGCGTACTTTAAGTCATCTTGCACTTGACGTTCCGCCTTGGTTGCTTGATGCACGAGCTCAATGAGGTTGGAATATGGTTGGAAGTCGGCGATCTTCTTGATGGGATGATTGAGTCCGTTCAAGAAACGTGCCATTGTTTGCTCATCATCTTCCTTGACATTGGCTCGAATCATGGCTATCTTCCTTGACATTGGCTCGAATCATGGCTATCTCCATTTCCTTGTAGTATTCTTCAACACTCTTTGTTCCTTGCTTGAGGAGTTGTAGCTTCTTGAAGAGATCGCGGTTGTAGTAGGTTGGTACAAAGCATGCTCGCATGACATCCTTCATTTGAGCCCAAGTGGTGATAGGCGGTTCGCCTCTTGCTTGGCGGCGTTCAAGCACTTGTTCCCACCATATGAGCACATAGTCTTGGAACTAAAGTGATGCCATAGCGATCTTCTTCTCTTCCTCAAAGTTGTGCAAACGAAAGATTTTGTCGACCTTCAATGCCCATGAGAGGTATTCTTCCGGATCGTTGCTTCCATTGAACTTGGGCATTGTGAACTTGAGCTTGCCATAGCGTTGCTCTTCATTATGTTGTTGGCGATGGTGATGAAGACGTCCTTGGCATGGAGGGTAGTCATCCTCATGTTGCTCTTGGCGCGGAGGAAGTCCATGATCAACTTGCTCTTGTTGAACTTGAGGTTAAAGAGGAGCTTGAAGAGCTTGAGGAGTGGCTTGTGGAGCTTGACGTTGCACACGCGGTAGGTAGTTCCTCTCTTGGATTTCTTCTCGAAGAGCTTCCTCTTGATTGCGCCATTCGCGATTGCGGTTGGCGATGGCTCGACTTGATTCTTGAAGGGCACGTTGCGCCTCAAGAGCTTGCGCTTCATGTTGTTGTTGTTGAAGACGTTGAGCCTCGGCGTCTTGTTCTTCTTGGTGTAGACGCGCTCGTTCTTCTTCTTGGCGCCGTAGTCGTTGTCGTTCTTGAGCTTGAGCAAAAGCCACTTGGTTTGATTGAGGACGAGGGACTTGCTCATCGACTTGCTCTTGTGAATGCTTGTCTTGTAGTGGGTTCCGAGATGCATGACGGTCTTGACGCGCGGCTCGTCG
>NW_025230887.1:0-3608 GCF_018294505.1 Triticum aestivum
GGTTATCCCATGCAAGACATACATCAAGTGTTCTCATAAAAGACTCAATCCGATAAGATAACTTCAAAGGGGAAACTCAATTCATCACAAGAGAGTAGAGGGGGAGAAACATCATAAGATCCAACTACAATAGCAATGCTCGGCATACATCAAGATCGTGCCTTAGAGGGAACACAAGAGAGAACACGAGAGAGAGAGAGAGATGAAACACATAGCTACTGGTACATACCCTCAGCCCCGAGAGTGAACTACTCCCTCCTCGTCATGGATAGCGTCGGGGTGATGAAGATGGCCACCGGTGATGGGTTCCCCTCCGGCAGGGTGCCGGAACGGGCTCCCGAGAGGTTTTTGGTGGCTACAGAGGCTTGCGGCGATGGAACTCCCGATCTATCTTCTATTTTGGAAGTTTTAGGGTACGTAGGTATATATGGGTGAAAGAAGTACGTCGGTGGACCGAAGGGGGGGCCACGAGGCAGGGGGCGCCCCAGGGGGGTGGGCGCGCCCCCACCCTCGTGGGCACCTCCCTTCTTCCCTGACGTGCACTCCAAGTCCATCGGGTGGCTTTCCTTCCAAAAATAACTTCTCTAGTTGATTTCGTTCCGTTTTGACTCCGTCTGATATTCCTTTTCCTCGAAACACTGAAATAGGCATAAAACAACAAATTTGGGTTGGGCCTCCGGTTAATAGGTTAGTCCCAAAAATAATATAAAAGTGGAAAATAAAGCCCAATATTGCCTAAAATAGTAGATAAAGTAGCATGGATCAATCAAAAATTATAGATACATTGGAGACGTATCAGCGTCTCTCCCAGAATGATGTGGCATACCCGGTTTTCGTGGCCAAGGTGCCAGAGGGCAAGGGCTTTGTGGATGGCACCATCGGGGGTACGATCATCCTGCGGTTTGATGACATCTTTGCCATGTTTAACCTTCATCCGCTACACTACATCTTCGTTCGGCTGTTTTCGCTGAGTATGGAGATGCGGATCACTCGAGACAAGACCCCGGACATCGTGATAGTCGACCCCTTCTACATGCGTGCCAAGATCTTGGGCAGCGCTGGGGACCGGCAAGTCGCGAGTTCACACCTCAAAGGCGTCATTCTGGCAAAACCAGATAAGGATAACTTCCTTGTGCCTTACTTCCCCGAGTAAGTCATCCCCTCACCGCCCCGTAACATATGATTTCTTAGATTTCGATCGTTCTTTTTTTCTAACATTCCGTGTTCTGTGCAGTGACACACATTGCACACTCATCCTCTTAAGCCCGAAATATTCCATGGCCACGTATTTCGACCCGGACCCTGACTCCAAGATAGACTACACAAATATCAAGAAAGTTCTTGATGATGCTCTCCCCGGCTACGCCACATCTGGAGGCACCTTTAAGAGGCCATTTCGTAGGTACGGCAGGCATGTGTTCACCCACAATACGACGTTCCCCTGCGTCAAGCAGCCGCCTGGCCGTCAGAAGGATGCCTACTATGCCCTCCATCACACGCGGGCGATCGTACGGGACCATAATCACCTTCTGCTACCAAATGATGTCAAAGATTGGGTCGCATACTTGGCAGCAATCCAGGACGCGGACCTCCGACAAGAATTCTTTCGCATCCAGTCGGAGTTTGCAGAAATCATCCATCAAGATGTCCTTCGTACCTCGGGACCGTTCTACCTCAGAGATCAACCGTCCAACAGTGAGATAGATACAACGCTACAAATGCAGGCTGACAGCGCCCGCGACTTCATGACCATCACGAAAGACGACGGCTTCATCCACGCTCCGGTCCCATGAGTCGAGTCGAAAGTAGTGATGCTATTTTTAGTTCTGAAACATCGATTAGCTCATGTTGTAATTAAACTTTAATGAACTTGTATGTCTCTTTGGTTTGGACAGTTGTTCAACTTAGATGTAATCGATGCTATTTATTAGTAGGACCATGAATCGTGCTATTAATGTCTTGCTTTTCTCTTCCGATCCTTTTGTTGCATACTTATATATTTCTTATGTATTGTCTGTTGTTTAGCTTGTGCATAGAGATGTCGTCGTATGTCGTGTACAAGGGTAAGGTCCCCGGAGTCTACGACGACTGGGAGGAGTGTCGGAGACAGGTTCACCATTTCAGCGGTAACAGTTACAAAGGGTACACCACTAGGGCGAAGGCGGAATCTAGATACGCCCGCTATCTAGCGGGAGAGAGGAGCACTAGTAGAAAAGGGGGCAAAGGTCCAGGCCAGGTCAGCCCATTAGTCCTTGTTCAGTCCAGAACCGGGACCCATGGTGGCATTGGACCCGGTTCGTGAGCCCCGGGGGCCGGCCGGGCCACGTGGGCTATTGGTCTCGGTTCGTCTAGTCCTTTTGGTCCCAGTTGGTGGGACGAACCGGGACCAATGGGCCTTGCTCCTGGCTCACCACCATTGGTCCCGGTTGGTGGCTCGAACCGGGACCAAAGGCTTCCCTTTAGTACCGGTTCATGCCACCAACCGGGACCAATGAGGTGCCTAGATATACCCCCTCACGTAAGAGCAGAGCACACTGCTCTGTTTTTCTTGCCGCCGAGGGGGAGAGGGTTTGGTGGTGCTCTAGCTCACCTCCTATGCACACAAGGTGTTCGATGGAATGCCCGAGCCACACTACTTAAGCTTTCTCCTCTACAAGCTCGACCTCTAAGCTCCATTTTCCTCAATATTTGTCTAGGTTTAGCGGTCCGTCATGCCCCGTCCCCGTCTTCACCGCCGTCGATCACCCGCGCCGATCTCATTGCCGGCACCACCGTGGTGAGCCTCTTGTTCTTATCTTCTTTCTGAAAAGAAAAATATTCTTACTTGTATGTTTAGATAGATACTTGTATTATTTTCTTACTTTTATTACTGCATCTTATATAGTGCGATGGTTTTGGTATCCGCCCCCGTCGGCCCTCGTCCTGTCTATGATACGGATGTCGTATATATTATCTTTTCATAACTATTGGTTCATTTATTGTTTATGAAAATTATGCCAACCAACGTGACATATATCTTATTTATCTAGGAGGTTGTTGAACCGGAAATTCCAACCGACCCTATTGTCGAGAGGTTAAATTTAGTTGAAGAAGAAAACAATTTCTTGAAGGAAAAAATAAGAAAAATTGAGGAGGAGAAGATGATATTGGAGTTGCATGTTGCGGATGTCGTCGATGGTCACAAGATCAAGATGGATGCAATGCGCTTGAAGATTAGAAAGATTAGAAAATATGCCATTCATACCGAGGCTTGGTATCATTATGTCGTTGGATCAGTTGTTACCTTGGTTGCGATTATGATCGCATTTGTTTTCGCATTGAAATGTTTTACATAATTTCAATGTATGGTTTAATTAATTTAGATGCTCTGCAGAGCTTTATGTTGTTCTGTAATGATTTTCGCTTGAAGATGAGAACTATGTATGTACTTTGGTTTTAATGTGATGATGAACTTCTATTAATTTGGTCACTTAATTATCTATTCATGATGTTCTGTAATGATTTTTGAAACACTTAATTATATATAATGCACGCAGATGAACCGGCAATGGATGTACGGTAACAGACACACCTCCGAGTACATTAAGGGCGTGCATGATTTTCTGGAA
>NW_025230887.1:10796-12659 GCF_018294505.1 Triticum aestivum
TGTGCTGACTAGCTAATTGATGCATTCATTGTTTTGGTCTATGTACACATATTAATTAACTCTCGTCTTTCTTCTTTTTTCTAGCCCTCCGGATCGAGCACAACTTCAGTCAGGAGACGAGGCCCGAAGAAAAAGTTGAGCTCGGATGAAAGGTTTGAGATCACAGCAATCGCGCACGATGGCGACCCGATTGAACCCATCCGTACAAAGAATGCATTTGCTGCTCAGTGCGGGGCTCTTGTTAGGGACAAGATCCCGATCAGCATCCACCAATGGTATAAGCCTAAGGAGGAAGACCCTCAGGTGTCTTATGTCAATGATATGCAGAAAGATGATCTTTGGACTGAGCTGAAGGCAAAATTCACCCTACCGCCAAAGGAGGATCCGGAGAAGCCAGTTAAAGAGCAATTAATCAAGTCTTGTGCTCTTAAGAAGATGGCAGGCCTATTCAGGAGGTGGAGGAAAGAGCTGAAAAAGTTTGTCGACAAAGAAGAGACACCAGAATTCATCGGCAAATATGAGAAGATCAGAGATCACTGGCCCTCATTTGTGGCCCACACGACATCAGAAAAGAGTAAGAAGATGTCGACGACAAACAAGCAAAATGCTGCGAAGAAGAAGTTTCACCATCGCATGGGGTCAGGTGGCTACCTCAAAGCCCGGCCTAAGTGGTCCAAGGCTGAGAATGATCTGCTTGATAAAGGGATCGAACCAGAGACAATGAAATGGCCAGACCGTTACCGGACTTGGTTCTTCGGGGTTGGCAGAACCTTGGACCCTATATCAGGGAAGTGCCATTGGACGGACGAGCAACTGAAAACACCAGTCAATAGGCTTCGGCACTATATCGATGCAGCGCAGCAAGGGACATTCGTTCCAGACAGGGAGAAGGACGAGCTCACAATGGCCCTCAGGAATCCTGAGCACCCTGGACGGACACGAGGCACGCCAGGCTACATTCCGTGGAAGGTTGGTTTTCCGGACGCAGGGGGTTACAAAATCCACGAGAGGAGGAAGAAACTGGAGCAGAGCAAACTGCATGCATTGCATGAAAGGGTACAAGGGCTAGAGGAACGAGAAGCAGATCGCAACAAACGATCTGCCGAAGTTTCCCCCGAAGCTACCCCGCCATCTCAGCGGAGAAGCAGTGTGGCTTTCACCGAGCTGCTTCAGCCAGAGCATGTCTTGACGGCTCCTGCTAGCTACCCTGTGGATTTTATCACGGAGGCTCAAAATTGCCACCTTATGACGCAATGGCAGAACTTAAAAGTCAAGGCGGCTATCGGCCAAGTTCGACCTTCTGAACCTGGCGCAACTTTTCACTGTCGTCCGATTCCAGAAGGATATGCTAGGGTGACGGTGGACAAAATAACGGAGGGATTTGAGGACCTCCAGCTTGACCACCCTACCGGTGAAGGGGAGACTCGGCTGGTTTCTGCTCTGAAGACTCCATGCCTATGGGGGAAGCAGTTCATCAAGCTTCCGAACTGGACGCCTCCTCCTCCTCCTCCGGCGAGTCAGAGCACTCCACCTCCTCCACCGCCTCCTCCTCCGGTGAGTGACGATCAGGGCACTCGGCCTCCTTCTCCGGCGCGTGGCGGCACTTCGCCTCCCTCTCTGCCTGCGCCGGCGCGCCCGAGCAGCCAACAGCCTCCTCCTTCTCAGGCACGTGCTGGCACTCCGCCTCCTTCTCCGCCTGCGCCGGCGCACCCGAGCAGCCAGCAGCCTCCTCCTTCTCTGCCTCGCCAGCAAGGGCGGAAGAGACCCGTCGCCGCCCTAGCTGCTCCGGCGCGTCGTAGTCCTTCTCCTCCGCCTCGTAAGAAAGCACGAAAGAAGACAGACGCCCCAGCCGCTCCGTCTGCT
>NW_025230888.1:0-5830 GCF_018294505.1 Triticum aestivum
GAACCGCATGACCGACCGTCCTTGCAAACCTTGGCCATCCAGCAAGCTAGCCCGGCCGGTACGATGAAGAACCGCATGGCCGACCGTCCTTGCAAACCTTGGCCATCCAGCAAGCTAGCCCGGCCGGTACGATGAAGAACCGCCACTAGTGTAGAACCGGGCAATAGCACCGGTTCGTAAGGCCCTTTAGTGCCGGTTCCATACCCGGCACTAAAGTGTGGGCACTAAAGGCGCCCCCCCTTTATTACCGGTTCAGCACGAACCAGTGGTAAAGGGCAACCACGTGGCACGAGCCAGCTCCGGGGGGCTGGAGCCCTTTAGTACCGGTTGGTAATACCAACCAGTAGTATAAGGTTTGGTTTTTTTAGTTTTATGATTTCTTTTTCATTTAATTTTGTGTTTCCATTTTAATTCTTTTTCGTTTGCTGGTATTTTATGATACTACACATTGTACACGTTATGCATATATATATATAAATAGAATTTCTAGTAGAACCAACCATGCATATATATATCATCAATGTCTCACAAACCACCATATTAATTAATTCACACATACACAAATGTATAGCTAGCTATATACAATTTCTCCTACATATGCATGTTGCCTTCGGAGCCAGTGGCATTAGCCTAATTGGTGCCTTCGGAGCACGATGGCAATTGGAAGTGGTTTTCATGGGGGCGGTAGCGGGTAATAGTATTCTCACTTCGGATTTATGACCTGGTCGAGCAAAAATCCCGCTATTTCCTCTTGAAGTGCTTCTACGCGCTCCGTTTCTAGGAGCTTCTCCCGCACCTCTCTGAACTGTTAAGAAGGAGATCAATATGCATATGTATTAGTTGTGTGACTAGATATCGATAATGGTGTAAAAATTGTGAATAGTGTTCTGACAAGCGTACCCATTCCTGTCTTTGAGATCTGCTCCTTTCGGACGCCATCATGCGAATGTTCTCGCAAATGCAGAATGCACACAGATCAGTCCCCTGCGCCTGCTTCAGGGCCTTTACGAGAATGGAATTTGATCAGATAATAATTAATCAAGCATGATAATTAAAGAGATGGCAGCTAGCTAGCTAGCTAGTACTACTTAATTACTTACCTTGGGTCGAAACCATTGAAGCTTTTTTTTCCATTCGCCATCCGTGACGCTGATGAACCTTGCCCAAGCCCTGCCCGCCGACAAAAAAAATGAATAAAGGGGTTATTAAATAGTTCATATCATGAAATGACGAACTAAATAGGCCGAGATATATAGTTAATAATGATTGAAATTACCTGTTGACTATCCCAAACAAGATGTTATAGTTAGTTTTAACTTTGAGTAGTGAGTCCAGTATTTCAACTGTTCCGTCGTCAACTTTAATGATACACAAGACCCAGTAAAATCTACATGCACACACGTTTGCATGTCTTAATTAAGCGGACATATGTAAGCAAAAACATGTAGCTAGCTAGTAGGCAAAAACAGAGAATTTGTAGTACAAGACAGTGTGACTCACTGGAAGTTGTAAGGAAGTAGTATATCTTCATTGTATTTGAGGCGCTTCAAGAACTCTAGCATGTTGTCCTCTACGTCCTTTTGATGATGTGGATTTATCCGCCATGTGTATTCATTAACGGTGTTTGGGTCAATGAACCCAATGCCATAGCGTCCACCTTTTCTCATTTCATACATCTTCATCCTGCATAATACCACAGAAAAGAATATAGTAAGGATAATTACTGGTAATGATTGATCAAAAGGATCACTACATCTAGCTTGAGACTTAAATTACAGAAAGAAATCACTTACAGACAATAGCAACTGACGATAGATTTGTCGAGTGCGTCTTGATTGTATAACTGAAACAGTTCAGAATACTCAACGGACAGAGCTTTCTCATGGAAGTAATGATTCTCCTTGACATTCACCATGAGGGACAATCGATCTGAAATCTTGGTAATGTTCATGTACCATTGATGCAATTCATACATTCTCGTTGGGAGGTTCTTGACCTTGTCTGGCTCGACCAAAGATTGGCCCCGGACATATTTCCGTTTTATTCATCCTCTCTAAGCACAGGCATGGGCTCGATCTTGAGGAGTTGTCCAACAGTGATTTTGAGAACTTCAGCCTGCATTATATGCTCCTCCGTTATTACCACATTGCCCACCTCAGGAACGTAAACAGTTTGCCCACAATAATATTGGGCGCGCGTACTGTCACGTGTTGTTGGCACAACAAGCGAGGGGATCGATTGCGCCGCCTGTTCTCCCAGCTGGGGAATGGTTTTCCCGCATTTTTTGGCAGCTGCTTCTTGTTTGCTCGATCCCGAGCTCGCCTCCTTACGTAGACGTGCTCGATTTAACTTCCTGATGTGGCGCTCATAGTCTGTGTCAACAGGCTTGGGAGCTGGTGGTTGAGCCATACGAATGAAGTGGTCAATCGTTTCCTCAGGCACTTTCTCCCTTGGCGGCGGTGGCGGTTTCGGTGCAAAATGGGCTTCCACCTTGGCCTTCGATATGGCTGCGATTTCCTCCTCGGACCTGTCATAAGCCCTCTGCGGAAGAGGCGTGAGGCTTGGACCATATTGATATCGCTTGCCTCCGCCTGTACTTCCTGTACTACCTCGACTCGTACTGCTACGCACCATAGCTGCGGGGTGTCTCTTCTGCGATTGCTGAGGCGGCGGAGATGGCTGACAGGGCTGAGTTGGACGAGGAGGAGTGCCCGCCTGAAGCTGTGGCGGACTTGGAGGAGGAGTGGCCTGAGGTTGTGCTGGACTTGGAGGAGGAGTGGACATCTGACGCTGTGGCGGACTTGGAGGAGGAGGAGTGGCCTGACACTTTGCCGGACTTGGAGGAGGAGTGGCCTGACACTTTGCCGGACTTGGTGGACTTGCAAGAGCGGGAGACTGCTAACTCGGTGGCGGACTTCGACGAGGAGTCGGCTGACGCGGTGTCGGTGGCCTTCGAAAGATGATGCAATCCTTTTTCCATAGGATGATACGATGTTTGGCCTCTCCGAGAAAGCGCTCGTCGTCACCTCCAGGAATGTCAAGCTGTAGCTCCGAATATGGTGGGTCCACCACCTCATCAACCAAGACACAAGCATAGCCCGCTGGAATCGGGTTGCAATGGAAGGTTGCCTCGGGGGGATTTGTAAAAGCAACGGCGTCCGCCACCTTCATGGATATGTTCGTTATTTTGACGTGTAGCTCGCAGTTAGTGTTCTCCGTGATGTCATCCACGGGGTATCTACCCAGCATTGCATCGTCCGAGGCGGCCGAACCCACGCTGCTTCTCGGCATGGATGGGTCGGTGTTATCCAATGCTGGATCATCCGCTAGCTGCTGCAGCTGCTGAGACCCCCTTTGCTGGGTAAGTGAGTCGATCTGCTCCTGCTGCCGCTGGAATTTGACTACCAATTCCGCTTGACTTGCTTCTAGGCCTTGAAGGCGTTCATAGTCCCTCTTCCTCTGCTCCTCCTCCATCTTCCTCTTCTTCTCCTCCGCAATCTTCTTTCTCGCACGGGTTCTGTAGTCGGTGTTCCAGTCTGAAAACCCCTCATACCACGGAATAGCGCCCATGCCTCGTGTTCTTCCCGGGTGTTCAGGATTTCCCAGGGCACGCGTAAGCTCGTCGTTCTCTCTGTTGGGCTGGAACACCCCCGATCGTGCCTCTTCTATTGCAACAAGTATCGCATCGTCGGCTCCCTTCAGACTTGCCTTCGTCGAAACATTGCATGTCTTCGGGTCCAACTCCCCCCCATGCGCATAGAACCAAGTCCTGCACCTGGGGGGCCAGCTCTTAGTAACCGGAGTGACACATGCATCCTCCATCTCTTTCTCAGACTTATCGCACTTAGGCATTGCCACCGCATAGCCACCTGGCCCCAGCTTATGGAACTTATCCTTTTTTTCGGCATTCTTCTTGTTTATTCTCGACCGTTCCTTAGCTAATTCCGAATCCTTGAATTTCATGAAATCGTCCCAATGAGCACGTTGGTTCTCTAGTGTTCCCTCGAATACTGGAGTCTTCCTTCCTCCCTTGACGTACTTGTCCCATTCACGATTCTTGTGGTTCTTGAATGCAACCGCCATCTTCCTAAGAGTAGCGTCCTTGACTTTCTGCACATCTGCTTCTGTGAAATGATCTGGTAGGGTGAAATGTTCCATGAGAGTATCCCAAAGCAGATCTTTTTGATTCTTGTCGACAAAAGTAACATCTGGACGTGGAGCAGCGTCCTCTTTGCCTTTTTGTCTTTTGTCTTTTGCTGGCTCTCTCCATTCTTGAAGGGAGATCGGGAGTTGGTCCTTCACAAGAACTCCGCACCGACGAACGAACTTGTCCGCAATCTTCTTAGGCGCTAATTGTTCGCCATTAGGTCTGACTGCCTCGATATTGTACTTTACGCCCTCCTTCAACTTTTTGTTCGGGCCTCGTTTCGTCCTTTTGCCTGAAGATTTGCTCGATCCGGATGGCTGAAAGAACAAAGATCGATTCGTTAATATATCTTCAAGTCATTTAAAACATGTGATGATCACGAGATACCTGCTTATATAAATATATATACCTCGCCGGTCTTTGTTGTTTCAGGATCAACATGTTCTTCGTCATCGTCATAATCGTAGTTCATGACTTCATCAATTCGGTCGTCGCGATCGAATATCATATCACCCTCTCCGGTGTTGTTTAGAAATTCGGAGCCGTCATAATCTTCTTCATTCTGATCATCATCTGGCCCGCGTATCATATCGAACATGGTCTGTTCTCCCTCTCTGTCGGTATTGTCTGCCATAGCTTTTATTTAACTAATCCAAAAGAAATATAAAACAATTTAGTATTCAAATTACATCGTCTCGAATAATAGATATAATCTCGAATACTTCGTCTAGAATAATAGATATAATCTCGAATATATCGTCTCGAATAATATATAATATTGAATAGTACATCACTGGCTAGCTAATTAAAGATCGAATACTACAGAAGAATCAAGGACACTCGCGGTTCCTGTGGCGTGGGCGGTGGACACCCAAAGAGAAGGAACCCTCACAGGATCATAGCTGAAGTGAGATCCCCGGAGATACTGCCAGGTATTGGAGAACCTGCCGCCCTCTAACGCAACCATGTAGCGATGAACGTGCTCGTCCTCCTCCCCGACACGACGACGTACCACCTCCGGCGGGGCCGGGTCCCTCCGCACCGGAACTGGCCCACGCGAACGCCACCAAACGAGATCAGGGTCGACGACGGGACCCGGGGCCGGGTTCCTCATCAAGCGGCGCGCCCCTCCAGGCAGCACCTCCCAGTGCCAGCCCGGCGGAGCCCAGTCCCGGACATGGCTCGACTGGACGTCGTCGCGGACGGGTCGACAGCGAGGATGCGGACCGGGCATCGTCGAGAACAAATACTAGCTATATGCCCGCAAAAAGTAACATTTTTTTAATGATTGGATTTTGATAACTAAAATTTGTAACATTTCTACTATTTCAAAAATCTATATACTATTTCATACTAATTAAGCATCTAACACTAAAAACAGAAAACACAACTTCTATACATCCATTAAAAAACTAAAAAACAACATTATATAAAAAATTTCCATACTAATTAAACACTAATTATATCCATCTAACATGCATTCATACATATATAATAGTGAAAAAATAATAATCTAAATAATCTAAACTAATTAAACATACAAAATACGTATATACTAATATATACATGCATTAATTCATACATATATGTGTGTGTGTGTGTTCATCATGCTTGTGTGTGTGTGTATGGGCTCGGGGAGGGGCGGCGCCCATGGTGGCCGCCGGGGGCGAGGAAGAGGGGTTA
>NW_025230888.1:6830-12648 GCF_018294505.1 Triticum aestivum
TATAGTTTTTTCTTTTCTGTTATATTTATTTTCTTCTATTTATTTGTGAGTAGTTTTTCATCTAGTTTGCCAAAATTCAACATTTTCAGAGTTCATTTTGTAGTGATTTTCAATTTCACGGTCATTTTGTAAACGATTGAAAAATAGCAAATATAATTTTTTTCTTTTCTGCTTTATTTTTTCTTCTATTTATTTCTGAGTAGTTTTTTCTTTTCTGCTATATTTATTTTCTTCTATTTATTTTTGAGTAGTTTTTTTATATAGTTTTTTTCTTTTCAGCTATAGTTTTTCTTTCTTTTCTGCTATTTTTTCTTTTCTGCAAAACTTGATGGTCAAAGTCTGGAGTTATAACTTAAAAAAAAGAAATGTCGACGTGCAATTAGTTTTTGCCATAACAGAAGAAGTCCGAAGTTGTAATAAGTTATTAAAAATAAAAAAGAGGTGCAATGCTCGTTAATTTGCTTCAAGCCTTTCGGAATAGTGTAAACTGCACTGCGCATAGCTCCGTGCAGTCTACCGTATTCCTGAAGACTTGAAGCTAAGCAACGTGAGTATTGATCCTCTTCTTCATCGTCTCTGCACTCAGGGCTTATAAACCGCTCCTAGTCCCTCTCACTTCGCGAGGTGGGACTAAAAAACAGCTTACGTCTCGTTCATCCATGAACCGGTACTAAAGGTGCTCGTGGGGCCCCAGCCTTACCTGACACAACCTCATTAGTACCGGTTCGTGGTACGAACCGACACTAAATGGTGATGGTGGGGCCATAGCCTGACCGGAGGCTGACACAGCCTCTTTAGGTACAAAAAATTACAAACTTTCTGTTAGTGCCCGTAGTTTTCAAATTTGAATAGTTTAAATTTTGAATTATTTGAAATTAGTGTGAATTTGTTTGCACATAAAATTTCTTCGCGTTTCAAATGCCAAAACACATAACTACCCTAACTATTACAGAGATTCCCCTCTGGGTGCGAAACACAGAAGAAAGTGATGATAGCTAGTGAAGCCGATCACATCCCAGATCTTTGGGTGTGAAACTTTTTCTCCGCGTGTGTCCCTTTGCTCCGTAACCATGGAAAATCTTCATCATTTAACGGGATGCTCGGGTCAATATTCACTGTGAATGGAGCAATTTCATCAAACTTTTCATAATATTCTGACTTGTCTGTCTTGTCATCCACTCCCACGATGTTTCTCTTCCTAGAAAGAACTATGTGCCGCTTTGGCTCATCGTACGATTCATTCGCTTCCTTATCTTTTCTTTTTCTTGGCTTGGTAGACATGTCCTTCACATAGAAAACTTGTGCCACATCATTGGCTAGGACGAATGGTTCGTCTGCATACGCAAGATTGTTGAGATCCACTATTGTCATTCCGTACTACGGGTCTTCCGTTACCCCGCCTCGTGTCATATTGACCCATTTGCACCGAAACAAAGGGACCTTTAAACCACGTCGATAGTCAAGTTCCCATATGTCCTGTATATAACCATAATATGTTTCCTTTCCCGTCTTGGTTTCTGCATCAAAGCGGACACCACTGTTTTGGTTGGTGCTCTTCTTATCTTGGGCGATCGTGTAAAATGTATTACCATTTATCTCGTACCCTTTGAAAGTCATTATATTCAAAGATGGTAACTGGGACAGCAAGTACAGGTCATCTTCAATAGAGGTGTCATGCATGGTACGTGTCTGCAACCAGCTGGCGAAACTCCTGGTTTGTTCACGTGTAATCCAGTCATCAGACCGCTCCGGGTGTTTGGAGCGTAGCAAATTCTTGTGTTCATCCATATACGGAGCCACCAAGGCGGAATTCTGTAGAACTGTGTAGTGTGCTTCAGTGAGAGAATGTCCGTCCATACATATTATTTGTTCCCCTCCTAGCGTGCCTTTTCCATCCAGTCTGCCCTTATGCCGCGATTCAGGAACACCAATCGGCTTAAGGTCAGGAATAAAGTCAATACAAAACTCAATGACCTCCTCATTTTGATGGCCCTTGGAGATGCTTCCTTCTGGCCTAGCACGGTTATGAACATATTTCTTTAAGACTCCCATGAACCTCTCAAAGGGGAACATATTGTGTAGAAATACAGGACCCAAAACGTTAATCTCTTCGCATAGGTGAACTAGGACGTGCGTCATGATGTTGAAGAAGGATGGTGGGAACACCAACTCGAAACTGACAAGACATTGCACCAAATCATTCTGTAACCTTGGTATGATTTCTGGATCGATTACGTTCTAAGAGATTGCATTGAGAAATGCACATAGCTTCACAATGGCTAATCGAACATTTTCCGGTAGAAGCCCCCTCAATGCAACCGGAAGCAGTTGCGTCATAATCATGTGGCAGTCATGAGACTTTAGGTTCTGGAACTTTTTCTCTGCCATGTTTATTATTCCCTTTATATTCGACGAGAAGCCAGACGGTACCTTAATATTGAGCAGGCATTCAAAGAAGATTTCCTTCTCTTCTTTGGTAAGAGCGTAGCTTGCATGACCCTGATGTATGCCGTCTTCTCCGTGCATACGTTGCTGGTCCTCCCGTGCCTCAGGTGTATCTTTTGTCTTCCCATACACGCCCAAGAAGCCAAGCAGGGTCACACAAAGATTCTTCGTCATGTGCATCACGTCGATTGCGGAGCGGACCTCTAGGTCTTTCCAATATGGCAGGTCCCAAAATATAGATTTCTTCTTCCACATGGGTGCCCGTCCGTCAGCGTCCTTTGGAACAGGTTGTCTGCCAGGACCCTTTCCAAATATCACCTTCAAATCCTTGACCATATCATGTACATCAGCACCAGTACGGTGGCGAGGCTTCGTCCGGTGATCCACCTCACCTTTGAAATGCTTGCCTTTCTTTCTTACGGGATGCCTGCTCGGAAGAAATCGACGATGTCCCAGGTACACATTCTTCTTACAACTATTCAAATATATACTGTCGGTATCATCCAAACAGTGCGTGCATCCGCGGTATCCCTTGTTTGTCTGTCCTGAAAGGTTACTGAGAGCAGGCCAATCATTGATGGTCACGAACAGCAACGCCTTTAGGTCAAATTCTTCCCCCATGTGCTCATCCCACGCACGTACACCTGTTCCATTCCATAGTTGTAAGAGTTCTTCAACTAATGGCCTTAGGTACACATCAATGTCGTTGCCGGGTTGTTTAGGGCCTTGGATGAGCACTGGCATCATAATGAACTTCCGCTTCATGCACAACCAAGGAGGAAGGTTATACAAACATAGAGTCACAGGCCAGCTGCTATGGTTGCTGCTCTGCTCCCCAAAAGGATTAATGCCATCTGCGCTTAGACCAAACCATACGCTCCTTGCGTCATCTGCAAACTCCTTCCCGTACTTTCTTTCGATTTTTCTCCACTGCGACCCGTCAGCGGGTACTCTCAACTTTCCGTCTTTCTTACGGTCTTCTCTGTGCCATCGCATCGCCTTGGCATGCTCTTTGTTTTGGAACAAACGTTTCAACAGTGGTATTATAGGAGAATACCACATCACCTTGGCAGGAATCTTCTTCCTGGGGCGCTCGCCCTCGACATCACCATGCTCATCGCGACTGATCTTATAGCGCAATGCACCACATATCGGGCAAGCGTTCAAATCCTCGTACTCACCGCGGTAGAGGATGCAATCATTAGGGCATGCATGTATCTTCTGCACCTCTAACCCTAGAGGGCAGACAACCTTCTTTGCTTCGTACGTACTCTCGGGCAATTCGTTGTCCTTTGGAAGCATATCCTTTATCATTACCAGCAACTTTCCAAATCCCTTATTAGATACACCGTTCTCTGCCTTCCATTGCAGCAATTCTAGTGTGGTGCCCAGCTTTTTCTTGTCACCTACACAATTCGGGTACAACAATTTTTTGTGATCCTCTAACATGCGCTGCAACTTCTTCTTCTCCAAATCACTTGCGCAGTTTCTCTTTGCATCGGCAATGGCCCGACCTAGATCATCAACGGGCTCATCTGATGCCTCTTCTTCAGCTTCTTCCCGCATTGCCGGCTCAGCTTCTTCCCGCATTACCGGCTCAGCTTCTTCCCGCATTACCGGCTCAGCTTCTTCCCCCATTGTTGTATCATCGTATTCAGGGAACCCATGGCCAGGATATCTGTCGTCGTCCTCTTCTTCTTCATTGTCTTCCATCATAACCCCTCTTTCTCCGTGCTTGGTCCAAACATTATAGTGGGGCATGAAACCGGACTCAAACAGGTGGACGTGAATGGTTCTTGACGTAGAGTAATTGCGACCATTCTTACATCCAGCACATGGACAAGGCATAAAACCATCCGCCCGCTTGTTTGCCTCAGCCGCAAGCAGAAAAGTATGCACACCCTCAACGAACTGGGGAGAGCATCGGTCATCGTACATCCATTGCCGGCTCATCTTCATTACACAACACCGAATAGACCAAATTAATACAAGTTCATACATAAAGTTCATACAACACTTAAATGCAACAAACAAATAACTCTCTAGCTAAAGCATTTAAATGCAACAACAAATGCGATCAAGATCACAACTAAGGTAACAATTGATCCAACAGCATAATGATACCAAGCCTCACTATCGATGGCATATTTTCTAATCTTTCTAATCTTCAAGCGCATTTTCTCCATCTTGATCTTGTGATCATCGACGACATCGGCAACATGCAACTCCAATTCCATCTTCTCCCCCTCAATTCTTTTCAATTTTTCTTTCAAGTACTCGTTTTCTCTTTCAACTAAATTTAACCTCTCGACAATAGGGTCGGTTGGAATTTCCAGTTCACATACCTCCTAGATAAAAATATCTATGTCAACTTGATGGGCATAATTTGTCATAAACACGAAATGCAACAAATAGTTTTAAAAGAGAATATACCACATCCGAATCATAACAAGGACGAGGGCCGACGGGGACGGATATCAAAACCATGGCACTATGTATAACAAACAACGTACGGGTAAGATAATTATTATACGAGTAACTATATATCCAAATCACACAAACATCAATTTTTTATATAAAATTTCATGAACAAGAGGCTCACCACAAGGTGGTGCCGGCGACGGGACGGTGCGGGCGATCGACGGTGGTTACGACGGAGATTTAGAAGGCACTAAGTAAACCACACCTACATATGCAAACTAAGTGTTATTTTGACCTCAAATTGCATATAAATCAAATACTACCACATATAATTCCTTCCAAATTACTAAAACCCACAATTAATCACTATATAAACCAATGCAAGAGCTAATCTAGCAATGAGAGATGAAAGGACAAAGTTGCTAACCTTGGTGATCATTTGAATGGATGAGGGCCTGCAAATCTTGACAAATTTGGGGCAAATTTTGTGATGAACTCGAGAGGAAGAAGGGAAGAACAGAGGAGAGGGAGAGGGGAAAGGGGGAAGAACAGAGTGCGGGTGGACGAAGGGTTTATATAGGACGACCTTTAGTACCGGTTCGTGCCACGAACCGGTACTAAAGGTGCTGGAAGGGCCCCACTCTGACAACATCCTGCCACCACTCTCATTAGTACCGGTTCATGGCACGAACCGGTGCTAAAGGTTTGCCACGAACCGGTACTAAAGAGCTCCTCCCGGCTAGCCGTTGGAACCGGCACTAATGTGTCTCACATTTGACCCTTTTTCTACTAGTGCGCATGGCCGACCGTCCTTGCAAACCTTGGCCATCCAGCAAGCTAGCACGGCCGGTACGATGAAGAACCGCATGGCCGACCGTCCTTACAAACCTTGGCCATCCAGCAAGCTAGCCCGGCCGGTACGATGAAGAACCGCATGGCCGACCGTCCTTGC